>NC_061091.1:68052211-68096112 GCF_015104395.2 Macrobrachium nipponense
GGTAATATTGATTTTAGTGGTTTCAATTTTTCCATTTTTATTAACCCTCTTATGCCGAAGCCCTAAAAATCAAAACCTCTCCTGTATGCTGCGCCGGTTTGGAGTGAGCGCGGAAGCGGAAAAAATAATTTTTTCAAAAAATCACAGCGCGCTAAGTTTTAAAGATTAAGAGTTCATTTTTGGCTCTTTTTTTGTCATTGCCTGAAGTTTAGTATGCAATGATCAGAAATGAAATAATATCATTATCATATGTAAATAATGCAAGATATGGTAGCAAAAAAAAAAATTCATAGATAATTGTATTCAAATCACGCTGTGCAAAAAACGGTCAAAGCTAACGAGTTAATTTTTTTTCGTTGTATTGTACACTAAATTTCAATCATTTTGATATGTAATACATAGTAAAACAATAAAAGCAACACCGGAAAAATATTATCACAAAATGATGTACAAATTCGTAACGTGCAGACGAAAAAAAAAAAAAAAAAAAAAAAAAAAAAAAAAAAAAAAAAACAAAAAAAAAAAAAAAAAAAAAAAAAAAAAAAAAAAAAAAAAAAAAAAAAAAAAAAAAAAAAAAGTTATTTCAAAAATTCACCGTAATTCTCAATATTGTTCTAGAGACTTCCAATTTGTTTCAAATTAAGACAAATGATTTAATATTACGATACTGTAAGAGTTTTAGATTAGAATTGCAGATTTTGACCATTTCGGACAAGTTAAATTTGACAGAATGCCGAAATTTTTATATATATATTTTTTTATATGCACATATTTCGGAGATGGAAAAAGCTACAACCTTCACTTATTTTTTATTGTATTCTTCATAAATTTGCGCACATTTTGATATATGACACACTATAAAACGGCTAATATGAAAAGGAGCAAATATTAGGATAATGCGATGTACGTATTTCGGAGACTTGCGGCCGCGAATCGGCGCGCGGAGTGAAGGAAATATATTTTTCAAAAATTCACCATAAATCACAATATTGTTCTAGAGACTTCAAATTTGTTTCAAAATGAAGAAAAATGGCGGAATATTACTAGGCCGTAAGAGGTTTTTTAGCTTACAATTGCGTTTTTCAACTATTTCGGTAGAGTCAAATTTGACCGAACGTGATTTTTTTTCTCTATTTAACGTGATTTATATGCAAATATTTCAAAAAAAGAGAAAAACTACAACCTTCAATCATTTTTAGTTGTATTCTACATGAAATTGCTCACATTTTCATATATAAAACTTTATGTAACAGCTAATTTTAAATGGTGCAAACATTTCGACTATCGCACAAAAAAAACACTGATTTTTTCGGAAGAGTTACCGCGCGGACGTAAGAAAAATGTTTTTATTTTATTTTTTTTTTTTTTCATAAATTCACCATAAATCGAAATACTATTGTGCTAGAGACTTCCAAGTCATTGCAAAATGAAGTTAAATGATTGAATATTACTAGAATATAAGAGTTTTAGCTTAAAATTACGTTTTTCGACCATTTCGGTAGAGTCAATGTTGACCGAAAGTTGAAATTTTTGCACTTCAATGTTATTTATATGAAAATATTTCAAAACTGATAAAAGCTACAACCATGGGTTGTTTTTTGTTGTATTGTGCATGAATTGCGCACATTTCCATATATAAAACTTTATGTAACGGCAAATTTAAAAGGGTGCAAACATTAGGACAATCGCACGAAAAAATTTATTGGAAGAGTTATCGCACGAACGTAAGGAAAAAGTTTTTTCATAAATTCACCATAAATAGAAATATTGTGCTAGACGTGTCCAATTTGTTGCAAAATGAAGGCAAATGATTGAATATTACTATAATATAAGAATTTTAGCTTACAATTGCGTTTTCTCGACCATTTCAGTAGAGTCAAATTTGACCGAAGGTTGAAATTTTTGCACTTATCGTTATTTATATGAAAATATTTCAAAACTGATAAAAGCTACAATCATGAGTAGTTTTTTGTTGTATTGTACATTAAATTGTGCACATTTTCATATATAATACTTCATGTAAAGGATAACTTAAAATGGTGCAAAAATTATGTCAAATTTTTGAGATGTGTCACTGATACTTTTTAGTGCGATAAGAAAGAAATTTGCGCTTGCGCGCCTGCGTAGCGATTGTAAACAAAACAACGCCTTGATCCGTGAACTCCCAGCATCCCCCAAGGCGCGTGATTCAAAATTTTCGGCTGGTAGGCCTATAGGTATTTTTCCGCGAATTTAAAAAACAAAAAAAAAACTTTTTTGAGCCGACATATGATACGTCCAATCGGCATACAGGAGACATTTTGACTAGACGTTTAATACGTCCAATCGGCGTAAGAGGGTTAAGTGGGATGCAATGTGTCCGACTAACATTGTAATTTCAGCTCAAAACACTGTTTAAAAAACCAGTTTCTTATTTCTATCAACATACCAAAAAAATCAAAGAAATCTGTCATTACAGGAGCTCCAATTAAGGACCTCAAGATAACGCTCAAGAATATGACCTCACTGTCTGAAAGCCAAGCTGATCCCAACACAAAATCTTAAAACTTACAGTAAGGCAAATCCAAATAACATGAAACTGTATGACAACTTGACACGTAAGATTACAATCTATCCCACACTGGGTAACATTATTGTATCACATTGTAGGTAAATATACAGTGCTATTAGACCGAATTAAAAATAAATGGAACATACCTATTGTGGCACCACGTGCAAGGAGAAGCTGTACCAACTCTTCGTGACCGCCAGCACAGGCTAGAGTTAAAGCAGTATCATGGTTTGAAATCAGTTTCTATGTCAACATCCACAAGATGTGAAGGGATGGCAGTTGGATAATGGCATACAGTCCCTGGACCTACACTCGCATGCCCAGTGTATGGGACAGTTCCATCTCCACCCACGTATGGCAGACCAACTGAGACTGGGACACCACTCCCGACGCCCAACTGACTTCCACTTCCCTGAAAACAATTGGTATACAATCAAATACCTTCATTAATGAAAGTGAATGCATGAATTATTTGCTTTACCCCAAACCTTTCTTTCCATGCCCTTATATCCTGAATGATTCAATTTGCATAAATTCTATTTAATAATCAACAATATAAATAACTGTAATCAAATAGTATGGAATATGATATTGTTATGATACAATAAAGTTTTATGCATACTTACCTGGCAGGTATATATATAGCTGTATTTTCTGAAGTCCGACAGAATTTAAAAAAAACTTCCGACACACACAGTGGTCGGCCAGGTGGTTAGTACCCCCCTTTTCCATTCCCTGCCGCTGGGAGGCGGGTATCAGGAACCATTCCCATTTTCTATTCATAATTTTTTATTTCCACTGTCCCCTGAGGGGAGGTGGGTGGGTACTTGAATATATATATATCTGCCAGTTAAGTATGAACAAACTTTATTGTATCATAACAATATCATTTTGCTCATGAACTTACCTGTCAGATATATATATATAGTTGAACCCCACCGTTGGAGGTGGGAAGGGACAGAATAGAAGGATTTTTGGGACACAAATGCATGCAGATGATTTACATCTTGGTTCCACCTGTAGCATAGCCGACTTCGTGATTACTGTCACCCAAGTCTGCTTCTGCTTTACTAGAGTTGCCAGCGAGGTAGAGACCTATAAAGCTGGTGCACTCCAGATGATCTGTCAACGGGGGCGTGACCACAATGTGACTAGACCATATTGACCATACCATGAGGGCTAAGAAGTAAAATAAATATATAATATATAATTATATATCACCACCTGACCAACCTAGCCAAAGTTAATGTGTGTTAAACTAAGGCTTCAGAGTTAAGAAGTCGCCGTTGTCAGCGACTCCACAACTAAATTAAGAGCTCTTCCTAACCATTTTCTACAGGATAGGATGAGTAGTACTTCTTGCCCCCAAGATTGTGTCTGCAGACACGTATGGCCCTAGCGAGCAGCAGATCTCATATGCCATCTTCACATCTCGCAGGGAGTGTGAAGTGAACCCAGCGTTGCTTCGCTAAAATATGGTACTCAGGATGTTGCTGAGTGCCATGCTCTGTTGAAATGCTTCCGAGGCCGCGCCCTCACCTCGTGAGCATTCTGATAAAAAGATTTCAAATCTTTGTGCAAACACAATGAAGGAGCATTTTTTTTTTTTTTGAAAGAACTCAACCCTAAAACCAGGGTGTACTTCGATATGGGCAAGTCTGGTCTTTTTCGGAACACTGCAGATTGCCCGACTGACTTCGACTTTCTTGATTTTAAGTAGATAAAACTTGAAGAGACCTGACAGGGCACAGGACTCTCTCTGGCTCCTGCCCACTAACTTGTGCCATCCTTGCTTCCAAGATCCTGGCCCAAGGACAAAAAGGGTTTCCATTCTTAGGCCATAACGAAAGGCTTAGAGAGCACACCTCCTTGTGTTCTCTAAAGCCAAAACTTGAGACGATGGCTTAAAATCTCACTAACCCTCTTTGTCGTATCTAGGGTGGTTAGAAGAAGGCCTTCCTGATCACATACAAGAAGTTAACAGGCAGGAGAGGTTCGAATGCTTTGACATCAAGAACTTCAGACTACGTCTAAGTTCCATATTGAAAGCTTCGATCCGAAATGCCCAGTCTGTACTAAAGTCAGGTGAACGACCAGTTGACCAGTCAGACAAATCAAGGACAGCAAGGCTGTACCCTGAAGACCAAAAGGCACTATTCTTAGCTGAAGGATGAGTGTCTGGACTGCCTGGGCGATTCAATCTAAGCAAACCTTGGGGGTGTATCAACGCAACCCAACGTCGTCCGCAATCGACTTCGTCAATAAGAAACTCAGGGCTACTATATGTCGCCTGATCTCGCACGAGTGTCTGACTCCGAGAAAACAGGCGAGACAAAAAGTAGATGGTGAGCTAGAATCGAGATTCCACAGACCTCAATGATCGTGAAGGTCTTTGTTGTTTGACAGATGCAAATCTGTCAAACAACATTCTCTGTTGTCTGTTCGCACTGGCAGAATTTTCAAAACTCTCGGCAACCGCTAGACCACTGGTAGTTCAGGTGATCTCCCCCACGTTCCCGTGGCGCTGGTACTTGGAACTATTCCCGTTTTCCTCAGATTTTCTCTGAACCCTGTCTCCTGAGGGGAGGAGGGTGGGAATTTAATTATATATACCATGCCAGGTAAGTATGCATAAAACTTTATTGTATCATAACAATATCATTTTTATGCATGACACTTACCTGGCAGGTATATATATAGCTGATTGACACATTTGGAGGTGGGTCACAGACAGCAATATAGTCATAATTCAAAAATTAACTTAATTTTTTAAATTTTTAAATTTATTTTAATTAAGTTCCTTACCTGCTAAGGTAGCTGACTTCGTAGGTCCTGCCTCTTAGCCTGCTAAACCTTAGTAGCTCTCACTAGGATGTGACCTGTTTGTTGAGAAGCTAACAACAACAAGGGTCTGACAAAAACTGGACGTGACCAATTTGTTGACAGGAAACCCTAGCCCTCTCTTACCAGGGGCATTCATGCTAGGATATGTTAGACCACCTGAACCACACACAAAGCTAACGTAACACATTACACTTCACATACTGAAGAGGAAATAACCCTCTCAGACAACCATAAAAAGAACACCACTTAATTAAAATACCTAGCATGTTAGTAATCGATCGAGACGATTCGTATGGACTTTTGCAATCCTGTAACGAACCTCTAGATGATCGTTACATTCTACGCCTGTTGTTATAATAGGCTCTTTCTCGTAAACTCGAGCAGGACCGAGAGAAGATACTTCTTAAGATATGAGAGAGCTGTGGAATATCAGAGTTGATGTGGACCACTGGTTCCAAAACTCGTTTCGAGGACTGGAGGGACGACCGAATTGCATTTACTTTTTTCAGATTAAGATCCAGGACATCTGAAACACTATCCAATGTCCGTCACCTCCTTTCTATCATGACGCACTGAGAGATGTTCAGAATAATTCCTAGATCTTGAATAATATTTCAGTTTCCCGGTAGTAAAAACTGTGGTCTGAATTGCAGTCTATTCGGGGAAACAAACTTCTTCAGGAAGGAAATGGTCCCCAGCAAGCTCATCCATTCCCTCCCCGAGTATGCTTACTTCCCTATAAGGCTGCGCTTTGCCTAAGCAGGAGAGCATATAAAAAGTGCAATGTTGCGGTAGACTCGTAGTTCTATACCGTGCGGTAACGAGCACCGAAAGGATTAAGAGATAACTCTGTTGAAACATAGTAAGGCAAAACTAATGCAACGTTGTTTATTTCACTTCACGTAAGAAATCCCCTCAATCTTAGGCTAAAGTCCGTGATTGTAGGACAGAGACGAGTACAGTTAGTCAGTCAATCCCGCAGGAGAGACGTAACCGCCAGCACAGAGATACGGTTAGTCAGTCAATCCCGCAGGAGAGAGACGTAACCTACCGCGCATGACCGCGCACGATCTGTTACTGGCTCGGTTGGAACTTGGACAGTCAGACACAGCAGCAGCCAGCAGCTTACGAACGTCGTCTCTTAACTTTATGTCTGGGTTGCCAGCTACCCTATTCTACGAAGAAATAGGTCCGTTATTTTTGAACAAAAAGAGACTCTCAAGCTGGTATATTTAAGCGAAACAGAAAACGCTAAATATATAGATGCGTTTGTGTCGTCAGAACACTACCATACAACGGTAAAAGATAAATCGGAAACTCCTGGAAGGCTGCAGGGAGTGACGATTAAATGTCCTTAAAATAGTAGACAATAGACCTCTCGGTTGCCATCCGAAGAGGTAACTACAGCAAGCGTGTATGACTTGAACCAACCAGTAGTAAAATAACGCAAGGCAAAAAAATTTTATTATATCACAATAAAGTTTGTTCATACTTACCTGGCAGACATATATATAGCTGAATTCGGAAATACAGCTACATACATATCTGACAGGCAAGTTTCATGAACAAAACTTAGAGAATCGAAGCAGACAGCTCAAGCTTCTTAAGATAACTGGACATAAGCGTCATTGACGTAGTCTACCAGTCTATTTCTTGTACGAGTCTGCGAATGAGGAAGGAGAGCTCTTCCGAACCTTGTCCTTATTCGCTTACGCAATATCAAGTTAATGAGATGTTTGTCAATGAGAACTAACCCATTAACGGTACAGAGAGATCTTTTGTCAATGAGGGGAGACCCACTTACTTGACAAAACGAATGTATATTGTCAATGGGGAAAGTCACTGAATTGACAAAACGTAATCCAGGAAGTCGAGCCTTTTATTTTTCGATTCCCGTCTCAAACAAGGAAGGGACAAGAATCCTGTTAAGAGACTGGGCTTACGGTAGGTAGAACGACGATGCTCAATCGGCATGGAAGTCTCGACTAGAAACTAACAAAATCTATCATCTGAAAAACCCTTTCAGATGGTCTAAAAAAGTTTTAAATTTATTGGCAGTATGGCAAAGGAAGTCCTGTCTTGCGCTTTCCTGAAGAGCGTCCTTTTGATGAGTGCCTTTGCAAGAATCCTACTGAACGTTGCCGAAAATCCTGACGTTCAGGACGTCGAGCCTTTACATAACCCGTAACTGTCTTATCTCAAAGTCTTGACTGAGGTAGAGAAAACGAGATCTTCCCTTGAGCTTTCCTTAACTCCATCCACCTTTGCGAAAAGCAATATAATATTGACAGAGACCTCTTGAATTCACGAAACCCGAGGTCTTGCTGGGTTTCGAAGACGAAGTTCTGTTCACTTTCTTGAGGCTCAAATCTTAAACAAGAGGTTGAAGAGTTCAACAGAAACATTCTGGTGCGCGCTCGGCGGCCACTGGCGAGGACGCTCGGCGTCCTGGTGCGCGCTCGGCGTCCACTGGCGAGGACGCTCGGCGTACTGGTGCGCGCTCGGCGGCCACTGGCGAGGACGCTCGGCGTCCACTGGTGAGTGCGTCCATCCGAGCGTCCTGTTCAAGCCGATCGTCCAAATAAGCGTGCAGAATAGCGTCACGCTCCTGACAGGCGTCAAAACAAGCGAGAGAAACTGCCTTCTTTTTCCTATTTCTTGGTGGAAAGAAGTACACGTGATCAGGCAACTTTCGCCTTCTTACTTCTCACTGAAACACATAACGAGGGAGAAGGGACGTGAAGCGTCCTCTTCTATAAAGCTTCTTAGAGGGCGCGAGTCCTTCCGAGAGCTCCAACCCTTGTGCGGGGAGGACGCCTCTGAGGACGAGAAGCAATCCTTCAGGATTCGTGCATGTGCACGCACTTTGGCAGTCTGGGGATTTTCATCAGAAACTGCCGAAGGCACGCCAGATCGGTGGGGTTCCCTGTAACCCTCCTTCGGCTTTCGACATGCCCTCTCCCTTGGTTCTGGGAGTTCGACAGAGGTCTAGACCTAGAGGCGTTATAAGGCCGATCTGACGCACCCTCCACTACACAAGGGGCACTGTCACTGCACTTAGCCACTTCACTATTGCTCTCTAAAGCAAGCACTTTCGATTCTAAGTTACGAATCGAAATAGTATAAGAGAAAGGGCAATAACCTCTACAGACACTGTTTTAGGGCCCGAAGGCAACATTACAGGGTTAGGCGTAACAAAAACAGAAGTAGAACTCTTCACAACAATGAAGGAGAGCGATCACCTCTCGCAGACATAGTCATAACCCGTAGGCCATACTACAGCGTTAGGCAAAATAAAGTCTACCGGAAGGTTAGGCAGTATCACTACCCTGACTTTCGTAATTGATTATTGCGTACATACTAAACAAACTTTTTCCTTACGGAATTAGACACGTTTACTGATTAATTGCGTACATACGAATCATACTTTTTCCTTACGGAAATAGACATGTTTACTGATTAATTGCGCCCCCCAAGTGCGGAACTACCTAAGCTTTCGGTAGCCACACCCTATCTTTGCAGACAACACCCTCTGAAACTAGCCTAACTAGATTCAGATATCTCATGCAAAAATGAATCAAATTCAAATCAATTTAAGATAGCGTATGCCTAGCCACAAATCCAAGTAAATAAATTAAAAGACAATTAGGATACTTAGCGGCAAATGAAGTTTCCAAAATCCTAAGCCGGAGGTACTGAAAACAGGTGTTTTCAGTACCGGCGACAGAAAATTTATGAATAGAAAATGGGAATGGTTCCTGATACCCGCCTCCCAGCGGCGGGAATGGGTACTAACCACCTGGCCGACCACTGCGTGTGTCGGAAGTTTTTTTAAATTCTGTCGGACTTCAGAAAATACAGCTATATATATACCTGCCAGGTAAGTGTCATGCATAAAAAAGCAAAATTATGAACAAATAGCAATTGTCTTATTTGATATCCAGAATTTTTACACTTGGATAAACTGGTACTTGTGGAAAATTACTGTCTTAAGATACAAATATTAGAAGAAAAAACTGCAATTGTACAGCACATTATGAAGACAATTCACAAATATAAATATAAATATAGTATTAACCCTTAAACGCCGAAGCGGTAAAAAAAAAAAATGTCTCCCGTGTGCCGGAGGTGTTTCAGAGTGAGCGCGGAAGCGAAAAAAATATTTTTTTCAAAAAATCACAGCGCGCTTAGTTTTCAAGATTAAGAGTTCATTTTTGGCTCCTTTTTTTGTCATTGGCTGAAGTTTAGTATGCAACCATCAGAAATGAAAAAAATTATCATTATCATATATAAATAATGCGATATATGATAGCGCAAAAACGAAATTTCATATATAATTGTATTCAAATCGCGCTGTGCGCAAAACGGTTAAAGGTAACGAGTTACTTATTTTTTTGTTGTAATGTACACTAAATTGCGATCATTTTGGTATATAACACATTGTAAAACGATATGGCAACACAGAGAAAACATTATCACAAAATAATGCATGAATTCGTAACGCACGGACGTAAACAAATATTTTTTTCAAAAATTCACCATAAATCTAAATATTGTCCTAGAGACTTCCAATTTCTTTCAAAATGAAGACAAATGATTGAATATTACTATACTGTAAGAATATTAGCTTACAAATGCAGTTTTTTGCCATATCTGACTAGGTAAAGTTGACCGAATGTCGAATTTTTTATATAAATTTTTTTATATGCAATTTCGGAAATAAGAAAAGCTACAACCTTCAAATATTTTTCGTTTTATTCTACATGAAATTGCACATATTTTCATATATAAAACTCTATGAAATGCCTAATATGAAACGGAGCAAATATTCCGAGAATGGAACGTACGCATTTCGGAGATTTGTGGCGGAGAATCCGCGCACGGAGGGAAGGAAAGATTTTTTTTAAATTCACCATAAATCTAAATATTGTGCTAGAGACTTTGAATTTGTTTCAAGATGAAGATAAATGACTGAATATTACTAGACTGTAAGAGTTTTAGCTTACAATTGCGTTTTTCTATTTATCGTGATTTATATGCAAATATTTCGAAAATGAGGAAAGCTACAACCTTCAATTATTTTTTGTTGTATTCTACATGAAATTGCGCACATTTTCATATATAAAACTTTATGTAACTGCTAATTTAAAATGGTGCAAACATTACCACAATCGCACGTATGATTTTTTTCGGAAGTGTTACCGCGCGGACGTAAAGAAAATGTTATTTTTTCATAAATTCACCATAAATCGAAATATTGTGCTAGAGACTTCCAATTTGTTGCAAACTGAAGGTAAATGCTTGAATATTACTAGAATATAAGCGGTTTAGCTTAAATTGCGTTTTTCGACCATTTCGGTAGAGTCAATGTTGACCGAAGGTTGAAAATTTGTCACTTATCATTTTTAATATGAAAATATTTCAAAATTGATAAAAGCTACAACCATGGGGTGTTTTTAGTTGTATTGTGCATGAAATTGCACACATTTTCATATATAAAACTTTATGTAACGGCTAATTTAAAATGGTGCAAACATTACCACAATCGCATGTATGATTTTTTCGGAAGAGTTACCGCGCGGATGTAAGGAAAAAGTTTTTTCATAAATTCACCATAAATCGAAATATTGTGCTAGAGACTTCCAATTAGTTGCAAAATTAAGTTAAATGATTGAATATTACTAAAATATTAGTGTTTTAGCTTACAATTGTGTTTTTTCGACCATTTCGATAGAGTCAAAGTTGACCGAAGGTTGAAATTTTGGCACTTATCATTATTTATATGAAAATATCTCAAAACTGATAAAAGCTACGATCATGAGTATTTTTTTGTTGTATTCTTCATAAAAATGCGCACATTTTCATATATAATACTCCATGTAACGGCTAATTTAAAATGGTACAAAATTATGTCAAAGTGACGAAATAATTTTTGAGATGTGTCACTGATACTTTTAAGTGCGATAAGAAAGAAATTCGCGCTTGCGCGCCTGCGTGAGCGATTGTAAACAAAACAACGCCTTGATCCGTGAACTCCCAGCATCCCCCAAGGCGCGTGATTCAAAAGTTTTCGGCTGGTAGGCCTATAAGTATTTTTCCGCGTTTTATTTTTAAAAAAACTTTTTTGAGCCGACATATGATACGTCCAATCGGCATACAGGAGACATTTTGACTCGACGTTTAATACGTCCAGTCGGCGTTTAAGGTTAACAAGATTCCTAATAAGCTAGGGTATTCCAAAAAGACACTCTACAGCAATAAAACACCTCAGTTCGATTCTGTTTTTGCCTAAATTGTACAAGAAAAAAAATAAAATTAAAACAACTAATTACAACTGTTTTACTTCCAGATTACTATATTCATAACAAAAATATCAACACATTCACAGACGCATCTCACACTTGCATAATTACCACAATAATTAAAAACTTGCGCACAAGGACATGTCTTACAATACACTTAATCAAAACTGATTTACTAATCTTCTGTGGCTACTAAAACACAATTTACTACTATTAGTCAGCACAGGCAGTCCGCAGTTAACAGTGGACTTGGTTAATGGCGATCCGGTTTTATGGCGCTTGTCTACCGCCATAAAATCGGCAATTTATGCCGCCATAACAGGCTAAGTTTCAGTTATCAGCGCCATAACATACCTAACAGAGGCACCATTAAATGGTTATCAATGCCATTAACTAACATTTGGTGCCATCAGTAACATAAATTGCCGAGTTTTGGTTAATGGCAGTTTTCACTTATCAGCACCCAACTGGGAATGGAAGCAGCCCCCCCCCCCTTTTTTTTTTTTTTTTTTTGTTTTTTTTTTTTTTTTTTACTGGGGACAGCCTGTATTTCATATAATTTCTTTCCAATGACAGATTTACAATCCTAATCCTACAGCTTCCCCCTCTACTTAACAGGTCTGTTGGAACACTTTCCTTAGCTGCATAATCTGTTAAATTACAGAAACCCCATAGATAGGCTACACTTGAATCATTTTTCACAACTAACAGTAATAATTACAAAAAATTTCAAACTGTATTTTACATAACGTACAACACAACTCTTGAAAGGGAACCTAGCAAAATAGCACAGCAAGATAAGAAAGAAATCTATGATGAAAAGAGGTAGCATACTATCCTGCACACACTATAGCTGAATCCTCACTTCATAATCACAATTTTTAACACTAACAATAAAGCAGTATTATTCAAACTTTTATTAACTTACTAAATATTCTGAACCAGTACAAACATCGACTTTTATTTACATGATGCCAAATCTTTCACATACTTCGCATTCAACACCAAACCACTTTTCCCATAAGATGGCAATAAGATTTTAAAACTTTCTGAAACCTTCAGCATTTACTTCTCAAAGAGCAAAAGATAATATTCCCTTCAGGTATTGATGGTTACACTGATCCTGAGGAAATTAGTTTCTTTGAAAGCTCTAAACAAAAACCCTAAAACCTGACCTGAATCACAGGTATCAAAATTACTCTAAATAAGATATAATTTTTTAAAAATCTAAAAATTGAAACCACTGGGGTTCAAACTGCTATTTAGAAGACACGAAACCTAAAATATTCTCTGGTAAACATAAAGCAGGTGATCTTTTACATGAAGTTTTGAGTTTTCCAGGAAATCCACTAATTGCAGTTCACAATTCTCTATTGAAAGAAAACAATCTGTATGTTAGTGTTCAAAATAATTTTTTACAAATAAGGAGTGTTGTGCAAAAGTGGCCTAGCCCTCAAAAATGGCGGTTTGGAGTTAGAGACGGGAATGTGTTTGTAGATTCGAAAACCTAGTATTGATGTCGAAAAAGGCAAAAGCAAACATCCTGCGGGGTTACTACTAAGGTCTAAAGTGGCATGTTTTTGGTCCAACAAGAGGTTCAGACTAACTTTAGATCGGGCACGAGTGTTCCAAACCAAGAGTGAGCGCACCTCGGGTGTTGGTGTCAGCCACGCTGTCTCAGACTGTTTTCTCACGGACTTTAAACCATGGTAGACAATAGTTTTTCATTATCTTTTTTGCTCTATTTTTCCCTCTCTCATTTTCTCTTCAACTAATCGCGGATTCTAGCAATTTGGGGGTGGGGTGTCTGGTACACATCCTCCACGAATAATGGGGGACACTGTGATTGGTAATTAACTTTGACCCCTATTCACTCAAAATTAATGTCAGGCCGGTTAGACCACATTTGCACTACACACACCATAACTCTCTCTTTATTTGGTAGTAATTGGTAATTGATTTTAACCGTTTATTACTCAAAACTAACGTCGGGCACACTTTCACACTACACACATGGAAAAAGAAAAAGATAAGACGACTGTGATATTGGCAATATGTTCAGGTAAGAGAAAGTAAAACCACATATCATGAATACTTTGAACCATCATTCCTGTAAAAGGACAATCTTTGATGCCCTGCAATCAACCTCTAATTTACACTATTTCTGGCATATTTCTTAACAGATAGTTAAAAAAATCAAACTAATGCCTAAGATATATAAAAATAACCAAAGCATTACCAAACTTGTTCTATGCCCACAATTCCAATTCCTAAATATATGAAAACTATCTAGGTAACCCACAGGTTTAGTTTCTAAACCAGTATGATTAAATACTACCACCATACTAAACAATTCAAAACATTCACTAAGTGTAGCAAAGTCATTTGTAAAAGTACAAACCTTCAAAACACAGAAAATGTTTGAGAAAACAAGGCATAAAATGACGATTCACTCTGCCCAACCTGGATTTCTTCCTGAGAAACCATGGATTTAAATAAACCCTTAAGTATGGGTCAACAGGGTAAAACCACCAATGATATTATCTTACCTGTGCAGCAGGTGTAGCAATCATCTCAGACAACTGGTCATTGAGTATCTTGGCCGGAGCAGCTGGAGTAGCTACCATCAAACCGGGCTCATTGACCTGCAGACCTTGACCAAAGCTGGTGACAGGTGCCGGGGAGAGAGGAAGAGTGCCAGATTGTGGAGCCATACTCACCGGGAAATGAGCCATGGTGTGGGTGTTAGCGTACACCATTCCTTGACCGGCAGGATCCAACGGTAAGCCTGCAGTAACAGCCTGGTGATGTGCTGCAATATCATGTTCACCGGGTGCATCGGCACTTACAGGAAGAGTGAGATGGCTGTCCCTCTCTTGTTGCTTGTTCGTACTGCTTCGCAATTGCTTCTTCTTGTTCTTGCTGGGGGGTTGACAGATGCTTGGGGAATGAGTAGTGACTTGCTGGCCTGAAGATATGGCAGCAGTGCTAGTATGCAAAAGAGGACCTAAGGGTCCACGCTGCTGAACACTGACTTCTCCAGCAGCTCCTCCTGTCTGTGGTGACTGAAGCAAATACTTCTTTACCTGAGACTTGTTAGAATGTGGAGCAGTTGTTGCTCCCACAGGAATACCTCCACTGGCATTATTGGAAATAGTACTACTACTGCTGCTGCTGCTGCTGCTGCTGCCGCCGCTGGTGCTGCTGCTGCTGCTAGTACTACTACTGCTGCTGCTGCTGCTGCTACTTGCCGCTATTCCTGTGGGAGCCAACACTTGCAACTGATGATGAGCAGCTACAGTTGCAGCAGCAGCAGTTTGGCTGGTGATGGATTGGTTAGGGACAGTCTGGCCAACTCCAAGTCCTGACAGAGAACTATACGGCAGAGGTACAGAGCCACTACCAACTTGGAAAGGAGGAAACTGCAAGTGAGGGGTAGAAACTATTGTAGTAGGAACAAACTGCAATCCAGTCGCTGGGGTCGGCCCTAACCCCGTTGACAAGTGCATCTGAGTCCCAATGGGGGTAAGCGGAACAACTTCCGCACTACTTCCAATATCTCTGCCAGTGCTATCACCTTCTAACATTGCATTTTCCATATCTTCTGATAATACTCCCGGGCAATCACACTCAGAGGGGACACTTCTCTTCTTATCCATCTTTCCTCTAGGTAAAGGAGTTTCTATTTTCTTATTTTGACAATTCTTATCAAGAGTACTGTCACCCAATAATGGTGGTGGTATAGGTGGAGGACGGGGCAGACCTTGAGATGAGCCACCCGCAGGATGTGGAACCCCAGGAGGAGGAGGAGGAGGGAGAGATGACACATTCCCTCCAGGAACTAATAATGGTTGCGTGGTCAAACTATTACCGTGACAGCTGTAGCTACCATCGACCCCATGGTTTAGCTGCACCTGCTGAAGTTGAAGCGGTTGAACAGTTTGGCTGCGTTGCACCATCATTTGCTGCTGTGAGGAGTGTTGCGGCGCTGACACTTGTTTTTGTTGCTGCTGCTGCTGTTGCTGTTGTAACTGAAGTTTCTTCTTATCAGCTTTCTTCGAAGGTATCATCTTCGGTCTTTCAGACACGGGTACATTTCCAGTTGCTGGCCCAGAAGAGGAAGAGGAGGAGGAAGGGATGTTATGGGAAGGGAGAGATGGAGGAGAAGCTGGAGTATGATAAGCAGATGAACTACCATAACTTGGAGACTCCTGGGGACAAGCACCTGAAGGAAACATCGTTGATGGTACTTGTGCCACTTCTGCTGGCAATGAGATAGGGAGTTGTGTTGCAGAGGCACCTCCTCCACTGTACAATGAGACAACAGGAGGTAAGTCAGACATAACAACGCCAGGGGGTAATCCCGTCCAGCCAGTATTTGGAAGGAAGCCCGTCTGAGTCTCAACAGTGTGAGTGGCGATGGGTACGTGGGTGTGCAAGGATGCTGGAGGATAAACAAGAGGGGCTGCTAGAGAGGTACCACTGCCACTCATACCACTACTAACAATATCACTGCTACTGCTACTGGCAAATGAGGTGGTGGACACTCCACTCAAGTTTCCAACACCCACACCACTGCTGCTGCTACTGCTGGCTGTAACAGCACAGCTGCTGATGGGGATCCTGGAGGGATCATAGCTGCCACTGTAGGGAATAACTTTACCCTGCAGTTCTCTCTCCACTCGCTGCAACTCCTCTAATATTTGCTGTTTCTGTAGAATTTGTTCCTCTCTATTAGAAGATGGTTGCTCTGCTTTTCTTACTAAGTTATCAACATACTGGTCAAGTCTATCACAGGGTCTCATTTTGGCTTCCTCCTGATTACTAGGAGGTGGGGGAGACGTTGGGGAGGCGGGCGTCAATAAAACACTCTCTCCCCCACTATTGCTGCCCTTGCTTACTGGGGGAGTTTTAATCTGTAATAAAAGAAAAAAAAAAAGTAAATGCAAATG
The DNA here is from genome assembly GCF_015104395.2 of Macrobrachium nipponense. Lineage (NCBI taxonomy): Eukaryota > Metazoa > Arthropoda > Malacostraca > Decapoda > Palaemonidae > Macrobrachium > Macrobrachium nipponense. The sequence continues at coordinate 68,068,861 of NC_061091.1, forward strand.
TAACTTGCATGTTCAAGTCTTATACATATTAACTATACTGAACAACACTATACTAACATCAAATGTTTATAGTATACACCGATTTACTATACAACTTTACCATAAACCATGAGATAGAACCCCATTATTAATATTAATAGGTGTTAGTTTTTCCAGACCTCTGAGTCTCAAGTAGACTCTTCTCGGGCTGGTTCTCAGGGATCAATCCTGAGAAAAAAAAAAAAAAAAAAAAAAAAAAAAAAAAAAAAAAAAAAAAAAAAACTTTATTTGAGAAACCCGTCTTATTTAAAAAATTTATGATTTTATTAATTGAAAAATCCCTGCTTTCCGCAAGAATATTTTTAATTTCCGAACTCCGCAGATAAATAGATCTTTGCTGGGTCCAATTTGGGCACTCAACAAGCAAATGCTGTACTGTCATGGGTGTTTGACATCTGTTACATTTCACTGGGTCAGCATGTGGTGTTGACATCAAGTGACCATGTGAGAATCTTGTGTGTCCTATACGTAGCCTTGCTAGGATCACCTCTTTTGCTCTTTCCTCCTGTGAGGATGTCCTCCATGCATAGACTTCAGTTTTATATTTTTTAAGTTTATTTGTTGTTGGCACAGAGGCCCATTCTTCTTTCCAATCCTGGTAAATTAATGTTTTAACTGATTTTACCCAGTCTGACACTGGGGCATATGAAATTGTTGGAGGGATAGTGCAGGCTAATTTGGCAGCAGAGTCTGCATATTCATTTCCTTTTATTCCCACGTGTGCTGGGATCCAACATATTTCCATTGATATTCCTGATTGGAGGAGTTGATGAATTTTATTTGAATTTCCTGTACTATTTGGTTTCCTGGTTTATACTGTCTTATTGCATCTATAGCGCTACGTGAGTCACTGAAAATAACACACACACTTGCTTTTGCCTCAGATATCATATCTAGAGCCATCTGTATGGCTGTGACTTCAGCAGTAAATACTGATGATATTGAAGGTAGGCTTTTTTTACTTAACATATTTTTCGAATATGCAGATGCTCCTACTCCAACATTATTTTTGGAGCCGTCTGTATATATCATAAATTTGTCGCCTTTTCTTCTAATGTGCTCCAAAGCATGTTGGCGGTACATTTCCGTACTTGTCATTTGTTTTTTGAGTAGGTAAGACAGGGAGGTACATATCTTTACTCTATTTAAAATCCATGGTGGTGGCAATTCCATTGGTGGGTGAAAAATTGGATTCATATGTATGTTCATTATGTATCTAGCTCTTTTTGGGAAAGAGCTAGTACTATTAACTGCTGTTACTTGATTACAGTTTTGGAAGCAGTAAGTTGCAGGAGACGATCCTGCTTGCATTGAAAGACCTCTTTGTATTGTTATTAAATTACGGTGATGTTTTAAGGGCAAAACACCTGCCTCCACCAAAAGTGAGTTTGTTGGGGACGATCGGAAAGCTCCTGTGCACAATCGCACGCCTTCATGGTGCACTGCATAGAGAGATTTTAATGCAGATTCTGAGGCGGATGAATATATTGGACAGCAGTAATCTATTATGGATAAGACTGTTGCCTTATATATCATTAATAAAATGTCTCGCTTTGCTCCCCAATTAGTGTGTGATAACTTTTTTAATATGGCAAGGGCTTTGATGCCCTTGGCTTTAATGTATTTGATGTGCTCTTTCCAATTTAAATGTTGATCAAATATTACTCCTAGATACTTGATTTTTGTACAAAATTGTATTTCAGTGCTATAAAGATGCAGTTTGATTGTTTGGTTCTTCATCCACCTTTTGTCTTTGTAGAAGACGATTGCTTTTGTTTTATCAGTTGAAAATTTAAATCCAACTGAATTTGCCCAACTACATATATTTGAAATGGCAGTACTGAGAACTCTCTGAGCATGTCTCAGATTACTACTCGTATAGTAAATGACAAAGTCATCAACATATAAACTGTTTTTTACACCACTTGGTAAATTTATAGTAATGTCATTGATTGCTAAAGCAAACAATGTACAGCTCAAGACACTACTTGAGGGATTCCTTCTTCCAGTTTATAGGTTACTGAGTAGGAATTTTCTACTCTTACTTGAAAAGTTCTGTTTGTTAAGAAGTTCTTAATAAATATTGGTAAGTGGCCTCTTAGTCCCTTGGAGTGGAGTTTTTGCATGATGTTATGTTTCCATGTTGTATCGTATGCTTTTTCTATATCAAAAAATATAGCTACTGTTAATTTCTTTTGTTCAAAGCCTTTTTTGATATGATCTAAATGTGTTAAGGGATCTAGGGTTGATCTGCCAGCTATTGAACCAGATTGTGTTGGTGTTAAAATGGATTCTTTGGTTATTACATACGTTAATCGTGCATTAACCATTTTTTCTAAGATTTTGCATAGGCAACTTGTTAGAGATATCGGTCTATAATTGGATGGATTACTTGCATCCTTTCCTGGTTTGTTTATTGGAATAATTATGGCATGTTTCCATTTATCAGGAAAGACACGTTTTAGCCAGATACTATTGTAAAATTTTAATAAATATGATTTAGCTATAGGAGCTAATTTTTCTATCATTTCAAATGATATTTTATCATATCCTGGTGCAGAGGGATGACAAGAGTTGATGGCATTATCTAGTTCATCCATGTTAAAAATATAGTTATATTCCAGGTCTTCAAGAGTTTCAAAATTGAGTATTATATTTTCTTTTTGTTTTCTGATACTTTGAACCCCAACTTAGATTTTTACATATCTCATTTACTTTGTTCAGTTAGTTACAAACCTATTAGTTTTAATTTATCTTTTGAAGGTGAAACATAAATTTCCTACTGAAATTATTCAATTGCAACAGTAACCTTTAATAGTTTTCAATATTTTCTCCCCGTATACATTTTCTGAAAAGCAATTCTGTTAGGAGATTAAGTCATCTGCTATAATCTAGGGTTTGTTTTGCAAGACAGGGTTATCATTGTTGATTATTGTCCAGTTGAAGGGCTTTAGCTATAGTGAATTGTATCTCATTCCAAATAAGACACATATGGAAAGCAATTGTCTTCAAGTCCTTTCTGGTGATATTAGCAAAGTGGTTGCTTAAATACTGAACTAGGATGCTTGGTGTGCGCAAACATGATCACAAAATCCACCTCATTCAATTTCAAGTAAACTGATACCTCCCCGAGTGGCATTATTATGATTGTACAGTAAATAATGATGTTCTTATAAGGAAATCATAGTGTTGCCCTTCTAACCTGGATCTTGTCTTTCAAGTCTCTTAACTACATAGAGGGACTAGAGTTTCTGTGGTGGAAGTAAACAAGGCAGAGGCAAAGGAGGCTACTTAACAACAAATTTGTCATGTGGATAGAAATTCATTTCTTGTGGTTCGGATCTAACAATAAGCTGTAGGTCCTGTTGCTAAGTAACCAACTGGTTCCTAGCCACACAAACAAAAATCTAATCCTTCGGGCCAGCCCTAGAAGAGCTGTTAATCAGCTCAGTGGTCTGGTAAAACTAGCATATACCTAACCTGACCTATTAACATGTTACTTTGTTTGCAACTGTTGTAGTATAAACATTTATATCATTCTAGCACCACATAATAAAATACCTTAAAAGATATAATATTCATGTTCATGATTCAATTACCAACAAATAGCAGTACATATCTATCATGCTAGGGCCAGAATCCAATTTATACAAATAAATTTTTAAAAACAAAGTACCAGTTTTGTTGAATTCCATACAAGATAAAAACTGCTCAAGCACCATACCATAACATCTCAAAAGTGAAAGAATGCATCTTATCTTTGTAATAAAAAGACTTAAACTTACTATTTGAGAGTCTGAGGATGGTGTCAACTTTTCCCCATTTGGACCAGTGGTGGTAGTGAGATTAGATGAATTGGTGGTAGGCAAAGTGGAGATGACCCCTGGCTTACGATTAGGTTTGGTTCTGTTTCCTTTTACTACACTGGTTTGAACACCACTAGAACCCATTACAGCTCCCCCTTCACCAAGTCTCTCATCTGGTATAAAGACGACAAATAATTACAGAGTTGGAACATCATCCCTCCATAATAAATGCAATATATACTGGTGCTGATAATTAACAGTAACGACCAGAAATACAATAAGAAAATCTGTTATTGTAACTTTTTCAACATTTAAAAATAATTGTAATGTATCCACATAGACCAAACTAAAAATACTTACCTATATCGTTAAATATTTGATTAGGGTTAACTACAAGAGATTGCTGTGGATCAGAACCCTGCACCACAGTGAGACCCATGGGCAACTGGTGAGGGTCACTCTCTAGGATGGCTCCGGTAGCCAACTCTGCAGCTGGACCTTGGGTCGTAGCTGTGACTTGATGTTGAGGTGGTCCGACCACGGGCAACAAGTGGGAAATGGAAGAAGGGAAGTCTATCAGAAGCTGGACAACCTTAGTGTGGCCTCCTCGACTTGCTTCCATCAACATGGTCGAGTTGTCCTGAACAGAAAGGATTCATCATTAAAAATTTGTTTAGATTAAAATTATAGTGCAATATTTTCAAAATTAAGTGTATGACCTCCCGGAAATGACAATCTTCATTTAAAATCCAATCAACACCAATATTACACTTAAGCAAAGGCATATTTACCAGTATTAACCATATAAATGAACATAACCAAATAATATCCAACACACTTCAAACAAAATATTTACATACCTTGAGCTTATGGTTGGGATCAGCTCCATGGACCAAAAGCAGCTCTACAACAGGAACATGACCCCCAGCACAGGCGAGAGAGAGTGGTGTATGATCGTTGTTCGTGGTCGTCTTATTAACGTCTCCACCTTTTACAATGAGGAACTGTACCGTACACAAGTGACCTGCTCGACAAGCTTTCATCAGTGGGGTTCGACCCCCCTCACTCTCATGTTCCTGTGAATTGTACAGTAAATATTAAGCACCTCTGAAACTAATTTAAATTTAGGACAACTAATTTACCATTACAGTAGACAAAAAGTTTTTAAAAACATTTTTTGGATTACTTGATAGAATGGACCCATCTGGTTTCTTTTACCAACGCAAGGTCTGACAAACTTCACATGCTTCAAGAGACTGATATACTAGATTAACTAATACAGAACATTAAATCAATATATACACTAAGAAAATTCCAATATTACATTAGTTCTACAAAGCAAGAAATGGAGGTTTATCATTATATTTGCTCATACATGCTATCTTAACAGCACCTTGTGCAGCTTTAATATCAATCAATACCACTAGTCATCCAAAAGAATGTTTCATTATTTCTTAGGCATAATTTGAACCTCAAAAGACGGGTCACAAGTTTTTTAAAATTTACATCTTATCTAATAAATTACAGCTTCATATCAACTTCCCAATTAGTCTTAGTATACTACAATTATGAAAACCATCCTGAAAAGATATGTTCATTAAAAAGCATTGTTCACAAACAATCAATGAATATAATTTTTAGATACAGTGCAGCCTCGACTTACGTAGATTCGAACTTATGGCACTTTTTCATTGACGTTAACAGCGTTTTACAGCAACATCAAGTTATGGTCCCATAGCCACCGTTGACAGTGCCAACAGCAAGAATAGGCATCAGGTTAAAGGCACTTACAGCACTGTAACTTGATGCAACATCAAAGTTTTGGTGTCATAACTCAAGTTATGGCCCCATGAGTGCTGTTACAGCGCCATTAATGGTGAAAAACTAACTTACACGCATTAAACTAGAATTATTAGACTTCTTTTTCCTATCAGGACCTTGCTATAAGATGCCATTTGAAAAGACTGAGATATATTATGCTGCACTAAAATTTTCCCTATCATAAATTTCTAAGCACCTCATACAATTGTCATCTTCAATACCGACTATACTGACAAATACATCTTTGTATATAATTGACATTCATCAAATTTTGAAATAAAAAACTCAATCTACTGTTTTAAGAAATGCACTCTGTAAAAGCATACAGCAAACCACACTGTTTGAAGAACATATATGAATTACCATTTTAATATTCTACTTTCTTTAGGGATGAACCAAAACTTACAAGATTTGCTCCAGCTTGCAAAAGAAGGTCTGCGACATCTGTATGCCCATTTTCACAGGCATATGTTAGAGCAGTGTCCCCTGTCGACGTCTGGGCATTAACGTTGGCACCAGCATCAATTAGGTACCTAAAATAACAATAAACAATGTAATGTCTAACAAAAAAAAGTGATACATAACTCCAACATACTTCCTGATTCAAAGTTTATGAGCCAAGTTTTTATTTTACTTATATTTTTGTAGCTTTTCAGGAGTTTATCACAACACTTGGCACCCTACTCTGCCACCACAAAGTTTTACAGTATTTTGAAATAAATCCAGTACCAATTCTGGGTTTCAACTATTCAACTTTGAGGTAATATCCAGCAGGTAAATTACTGTTACACACATTTTATAAAGACAGAATACTTTATCCATATATTCTTTTACTGCCTCAAAGGAGAAATATGAAATTATATTTTTATTAATACACTAAAATTTTGTATATACTTCCCCTAGCAAGAGGATTAGGAATGATTCAGCAGACAATGCATATTCTGTTTATGCTTATGTCAATCAGAGGGGAGGAGGGAGGGCTCATCAAGTAATTACTCAGTAAGTATATACAAAATTTTATATTATAAAAAATATTTTTATATAAGCCATGGAGGTAACTCTCTTGGCACATCTACTAGGAGTTCCAGTAGGTCTGGAAACCACTCTGCTTTCGGCCATAACGGAGCTACCAGGGTCATCTTGAGGTTCTGAGACTGCATTACCCTGTTCAGAACCTGACGGATTAGACAAAATGGAGGAAATGCGTATACGTCCAGATTGTCCCAGGGGTGTTGTAGCGCATCTTCTGCTACTGCCTCTGCGTCCGGGACTACTGAACAATACACTTCCAACTTTTTGTTGTACCTGGTTGCAAATAGGTCTATGATCGGTCCTTCCCACAACATGAGCATCCTGTCCACTACCTGTTGGTGTAGGGACCACTCCGTTCCCAGAATCTGATCCCTGCGGCTCAACTTGTCGGCCACTATGTTTCTTTTTCCCGGAATATACCTGGCCTTGATGTCTACCAGGTTCTCTATAGCCCACTGGTGAAGTTGAACTGTCATCACATGTAACTGCCGAGAAACTAGGCCTCCTTGCTTGTTTATATAAGCTACTACTGTGGTGTTGTCTGACATCAATACCACCGAGTGTCCCTTTACTCTCTCCCTGAATTCTTGTAGAGCCAGAAAAGCTGCTTTCAACTCCAGCACGTTTATATGGAGTTCTCTGTCCTTGCAACTCCATTTTGCTGACACCATCAACTCCTCCATATGTAATGCGCAAGCAGACCATCCAAGGTTGGTACGCCTGGTAGGCCTAGCGCTGACCACGTACCATCTAACCTATGCGCTTGAGTAGCAGGAGCCTGGAACAAAGATGGCGGATCTCCCCCTCTACTTGCTGGGAACAAAGGAGAGTGCAAATTATTCATAAAATTACCCAAGGCCCCTCCTGACGTTTCCAATACAGAACCGCTAGGAGAAACCGAAGGGGTATGAGACAATTCAAAAGCAAGTGGAGAAACATATGGAGCAGCCTGGTTTATTACCGATACAAAAGAAGCCGGTAAGGTTTGGTCATCCAAAGATGGCGTCACCCCCTTCCTTTTGTATTGGCTTTTCCCATAGAACTTCTTCCACTGTTCCACCGACCAACCGCGACAAACAGAACACGGATTAGTAACCGTACATACGTTTTCCCTGCACCTACTACACGTTGGATGAGGATCCGTCGACACCGAAGTTAGGAACCTAGAACATGGAAAGCCACTGACTCCTGGGCATTTCCTTTGTCTCCTCTTCGAAGCGGTAGACGATCCCGATGTTGAGGCAAAATTCTCCATCATACCACGTATACACTTGGAGAAAGAAAAGGAATGAAAAATAAAAAATGAAATGGATAAAGAACGGGCAAACTGAAAAAACCGGCTTTAAATGAGATAGACAGTAACACGTCTTATCTTAAAGGCGGTAGGAAAATAACTGATGGGTCACAGGTAGCCGTGGGCATTCTGGGTATACATGCCCCGTGACCTGGTATAGATGCCATTAGTCCCTGGATCTCACAAGTGTAATTTTAATTCTACCGGTTTCCAGCTTGGCGCTAGTAAATCCTAATGTTAAGACCGAAGGTTTGTTTCGTGTATGAACAAATTTTATATTATAAAAAATGTTTTTATATAAGTACCTATCAAATATTACATAGCTGATCCCCACATTGACATGAGGTGGAATACATATATGGACATATTCTACTCTAAGGCATTAAGCCATGTAGTCAATTAGAAATAAAAAAAGCTGCTGGCATTGAAACAATAAACGATGCTTGTCGTTCATTGTTAGTCAAGAGAGCTTGCAGTAGAAACTGCCTCTGGTTGGTGCTCAATTTAACCTGTAGTAGCGTGGCAGTAAAGCCAAAGGTCACCTCTCCTGGAGGGGGGGCTTTGTAGCAGAGGAGTGCTCCGATCACTACCAAAGCATTAGTGAAAGTTATGCCGCCACAGAACTATCCAATGGCTACCTAAATCCTATGCTTCCTTCCTTGATACCATGCCAGTAACTAAAATTGTGGGGTACTAATACCCAAGTTTTTAAAATACTTTTTATAAACTCTCCAAATCACGAGAAACGAAGAACAATCATACCACCAGTAGGTCGAATGGATGTAAGATATATGGCACTTGAAAGCTAATGAGGTAGAGGCTGTTCCAATGTCTTCAGCTTTACTAAAAGGAGGCAAATGTTTCTCCTAATTCTGACTTTTTAAGACAAAAGTTCATTAGGGTAAAGGGCAAGATGTTATGATCAGAGGATGAGAAGAGTTCTTGCCATAACATCCTGGGTTATGACTGGTCTGGGATTCCAGTTTTCTAGGAAATACTAAACCATCCAGCAAGGGAGAGCTCTCTACATTCCTCCTCAGCACCAGACAGTGCTTCAAGCTCCCACAGAACACGCTTGTGCCAGACAGCAGTTGTTGTTAGGAGTTTTAATCAGAAAAGACAAGCTCTTGCTGAAATAACTTAGTTCCTGGACGGTGTTCAAACTTGAACATTGAAACAGAACGGACATCTATTCTCCTCAAAGGAGGAGTGCGCTAATGCGAGCTGAGCAAGCGCTAGTGTCCCTGACCTTGACTAAAACTCCTGGGAAGACCAGTAAATTACCTTCTCACATGACTTATAATGGTCTCTGCAATACAGTGGACCCCCCTTTTTCGCGTTCTCTGGATTCGTGGACTCACACATTAGCGCAATTCTCTCTGGAACGTTTCCCTGCATTATTCGCAGAAAATTCACCTATTCGTGGTATTTTTCTGAGAAATATCAACAAATTTCTGGTTTTTTTAATCAAGTTCATCATAAAATGCACTTTTTGTGATATAACTATTAAAAAAACCAGGTATGAAACAAAATAGGAGGTTTTAAGCATTTTTATAGGGGTTCTAAACTATTCGCGGGTTCTAACTATTCATGGGGGGTCTGGTACGCATCCCCCGCGAAGGGGGGACCACTGTAAGGAAGGAAAGACCTCCTGATTGATAATCCTTTGTATAATCTGGAATCTGTCTGGTAAAATCAGACTACCTTGGTAGATCTCTCGAGGTGAGGTTGACTGAGAAGACACTGTGGAGGAGAATCCTGCAGAATCTAACCACAACCAAGCAGGTACAAGAACCATGAAACAGGCCAAATTAGGGCTAATTTGAACATTGAATAGTTCCTAATTAATCGTGATGAAGGGTGTGAGGAGAGGAGCTTCGACGGATCAGACTATAACAAGGATTCTGAAGTGCATGATACACTAATATAGGGACTGTATGGCCACCAAAGAAGGAAGCCGCAGATTCCTTGAAGGGGCAAACAAGCCCGAAAAAGGTTCATCCCATTGATTCCACAGACCCCAGCAGACAGGAAATCGAATGTCCCCTCCTGATGTCACAGTACATCTGATAAGAATCAAGTTCTATACACTGATTGAGGGAAAAGAAGACTTGACTGATCTGTCCACCGAAACAGTACCAAGAAAATTTAAGATACAGGGTAGAACCTATCAAAAACTATTCTGCATCCTAAGGTAGTGAGCTGGTAAAATCAAATTGCACTGCATTGCCCCGAGGCTACAAGGGCTCTACAGGAGACACAAAGCAATTCTTATACTTAAAATCACTCCATAGTACTTAAGAGTAAATACAAGGGGCAGGCCTGAGTCTGAATCAGGCCAAATTTAAAGAAACATCCACTGCTCAAGCTTGAGGCCTATCAAAGGATTAGTTATTGTCTGGGTGTTCCTGTTCATCTACTGCTAGTAAGTCTACACGAGTGCTCCTCAAATCCCACAGCAACTGCTGAACTTACGGATGTAATGGCCATCTTTAGGTAGTTTGTTCTTTCTGAATCCCCTTTTTGCCAGAATGATCAAAGCAATATTATGTTGCTCATTTTACTCAAAGCAGCAAGCTTCCCATAATGACTTGTTTCTGACTAGGGATAAACTTGCTAGGCATCTCTGATCATTCCACTGCCCTGAAATCTAGAAAGTTTTACCAGGTGTAGTGTTGACTATTCTATGTTGCATGAAAATGTAATGACACTTAAAACTTGTTGTGTGCTACAGGACAAAGGGGGAAAACCAAAACTTGGATGTAGGTTTAAGAATAATATGGACAACTCTTGGTTACAGAGCCCCTCCTACAGAACCTGGTGACAAAGATGGTCCTGGATTACTTACAAATTTAATGAAAATTAGTTGTAAGCCATAACCTCTTAGTTGTAAGTCGTAATCTCTTATGACGAGACAGTACATTGAGCCTGATTATCTGATAAAATCCCAAGTGAGGCCATATTTCCTTACAAAGAAAGTACTTACCATATAGAAAGCTTCCTTCAGGCCTAAAATTCTTCAAGAAGAAAGTGTCTATTCATCTTTGACAAACAAGCCTGCACACTAATTATCATCCCCATATCACTAGATACAAAGGAGGATTTAGAGAATTAAAATCATAATACATAGAAACTGGGCCAGGTGAAGCAACAGGTCCTTGGCCTTTGGAATACAGTCGAAAGAGTTGCCCAACTTGAACCAGTGATTCTGTAGATTCTTCCTCCTAGTCAACACCATCCACCTACGGACAACAACATCCCTGATAAAAATATAGAGGCACTGTACACTAACCCAAACAAAGCGTACTAAACAGAAATACTTTATTGTAAAGACATCTTGCAGAAATTTGCATGACTGCGGATGTACTGGTAAGAGGAATACATTTCTGCATGTCTGCAAGTCTGGCTGTTCTTTGGACAGGCACTAAACCCACGGTAGAAAAAAACCAGAAACATAGCGACAGATACTTCAGGTTATTCAGTCTCAAAATGTCCAAAAACTACTGCCTATCTCCAATTGCCAGTGAATTACCACCTGGTCCATTCATTCTTTCTATATACAACTTCCTACTAAAGAGAGATTTCTGCTGAAGACGGCAAAGGAACAATTATGGGAGATCAAAAAGTGGAGGGCAACCAAAAAGAATCATTGCTCCCCTTCACCGTCTCCACCATGTAAGGTATTGGTCCAAGTCTCTCCAAGCATGACAGGTGGTTTGCAACAGAAGCAAAAGTGTTCTCACTTCTACCAGTATAAGCATGAGACCATTAGCCTGCAGCATCAGCAATGAGTTAAAACTAACTCTTGTCCCTGCTGAACTCCTGCGGGCACCAAAAACCTTAAAAGTTTGCTTCACAAACTCACTAGGTTGGCGCCGCACTTCCCTAAGCAAAGACGACACAACATACTGAGCAAAGATAACTAAACAAGCTATACTGAAACTCCATTCAGCATATCCCAGGCACTTGTATCAAAAGAGGTGTAGGCGGTCTCCGGCACACTGCAACTTCATAAGAAACAAGAAGACAAGCCACAGCAGAGGTAAAGGGAGCTTTGTGTGGTAAAGGGAGCTTTGTGTGACAGAGTATGAGAAAGTTACAAATAGCACTCTAATTGACGGAGAAAGCTTAGGTTCTCTTCTCCAAATATTTAAAGGGCACTGAAACATGCTAATACAAGCAAGACATTATCTATATTATCTATATGGCTTCTTTCCTAAACTAAATGAGGACACAGCGAAGCATAATGTTACAACAAACGCCGATCAAACCGAAGGAGTTTCTCCAATTCAAACTCTTCTGCCAGATGGAGACAGAAGGAGACAGCAGCGGAATACTGTATTGCATCCACGACTCCGTGAATGGGAGACAGTCTTAAGTGACTTACAGACTCAGTTGCGTCCACACACATCAACTGAGGAAAAGAAAACTAGGTACTAAAGAAAATGGGAAAGTTTGGGTGGTGGGTGGAGAGGAGTCACGACAACTCTTCCACCTTGTCTGAAAGCAAATCAACATTCTTGATAACATTCCCATACGACACATTGTTAGACAGGTATGAAGCTAGAATAATATCAAACTTGAAAAGAACCGAAGATACTAAAAATATTGTAGGTTGGAAAGAGAAACATTAATCGAGGCAGTAAATAGAGATTTGCCGTCAGCTGAAGAAAAAGCAGGCAAAAAAAAAAAAAAAAAAAAAAAAAGTGCATTTCGAGAGAAAACGGAAAAGGCTAGAAGATGAGAATTAGAATAAGCAAAACATGAGAGACTGGTTAAACCGTTGACTGAGTTGACGTAATATAAGAATAAGTAAAACTTACTACTGACACATTATCATCTCAATAAAACTGTCTTTATCTTTATTATCAATCCTGTGTGTGCTAACCACCTAAAATTAAGTGCTAATGACAGCAGAATGCGCATACAGAGAAGAACATGTTAAATGAGATTCAGACTCTGAAAAGGGGCAAAGTAGGTATTGTTGTTGAGCACAGAACTCCATCGCCCCAAAAACTGACCAGTTCCCTAATAGCTGAATCTTTTGTTAAAGCGCAGAGGGAAGTCCAAGGCTCGGGCACCAACACCTTACTTCTAACAGGGGAATGCGAAAAAAACCTCACTGTTGAGGGATTCGAATGTTCCCATTCACGAACTCAGTTCAACTTGTATTAGAACTTTAAATCTAACGCTTGTTTTAACTTCTCGAAACGCTTTTCCTGAACTGAATGGGGAGCAGATGGCAAAGCTACAAAGTAAGTCTCAACACGAGCACTACCAAAATGCCTAGTCTAAGTAGGGATAGATGCAGATGAAGAGACAAGGTAGGGTAGAACTGACAGGTTTAAGTCCTGACCTAACTAATTGACTTTGCAATCCAAAGCTTCCCTTCTTTTCTATAAATGACATATTACAGCATGAAGTCCTCAGAACAATCCCCTACATTCTTCACATCTAGTTCCAAGATCACACACTGTAACCCTGCTACTGGTACAAACTAATGTTGATCTACTTCAAATTCAAATTCCTACATCCTGCTTACACCAAAATCATTCCTACATAACCTGATGTTATTGGTTTTGCTTCCGGTGGAAGACATCCTAGGAAAATGAAATTACAATACAGCGGTCCTCCCTTATTTGCGGGGGAAACATACCAGATGCCCCCACCCCCCCAATAGTTGGAACCCCTATAAAAAAAATGCTTAAAACCTATTTTGTTAGTTAAAGCTCAAGAAAAACACTAAAAATTTGTAAACCTGGGTTTTTTAAGTTTTATTACAAAGAATGCATTAAAAAAAATTTTGGGGTATTTCTCATAGAAAAATACAGCAAATAATGGGGGGGGAAATGTTCCAAAGAAATCCACAAATGTGCGCGTCTGTGAATCCAGAGAACATGAATACAGGGTTCCACTGTACTGTAAACAGGTGCAAAACAGCCAAACTTCATAGAATACCAACAATTACCAAAAGGCAATGGCAGCAAGGAGAATTCTGACCAGAGCTAAAGCACTCAAAACACATGTAGTGGAGAACAGGTGAACTAGACAGTCAGTCATCTGGACAGCCATACAGTTTTTTTTGTTTGAATGCCAACTTGTATAATCAGCATGGAGATATAAGCTACCTTTAACAGTAGGTAAGATTCATCTCCAATAAATTAAACGATAGCTATGTAATTACTTGGCAGGTTACTTATATCAAAATATCTATTACATTAGCAGTGGATGGGGATTGAACAATAAAGTATGATACTTCCCAAAGTTACTGTACAATTTTTGGACAAAACTAATAAATGTTCTGAGCTTCTTTGATTTAGCTTTTTTTTTTTTGCCAATGAATTTGCACATTTCTCTTTCAGTTTTAGTAGTAACAACTACAACTTGAGGATCTTCCAAACTGTTGAATTATGAGTTTTGTGTATTTCACATGGTACAACTAATCTAATCAGCTACATTTTTATTAAGCTACACTGCAGTGCACATTTTAAGGAAATTACACTGGGTGACCAAATGAATATGCGCTCCCCCAAAGCAGGGCCCAGGGCAGAACACTGGAAGACAAAACTTTTGGTGGGTTTGTAGGCAATAGAACACATTTCCATTATCAAAATTTCAACTGTAGATACTCAAAATTTTATGATTAAAGAGGATAATTTCATGACCAAACCCTGACACAAAATACCTAATAGCCAACCTTTACACCCTTGCCCTCCTTCACAAAAAGGACTTATTACAACTTTTGTATGCAGGTCAAATGATACGGAAATTTATCAATAAGTAGCTTTTATGTTTTCAATAATAAAGAAATCCTTTTCAAATTTTAGCTTTGTGGTATAATCTATAAAAGAAAAAAAAATTAAAAGGCAGAAAAATCAATCTACTAAAACCCTAAACAAGTACCTTGAAATTAGGGTCCATCCAGTATCAAATTGAAAAAGTGCATCAAAAGAATGAAAACACAGTATATTATGTGACAAGCTGACTTTTAATTATTATGGACTAAATTAAATTAAAATTATAACAAAACAAATATAATCATCTAGTATTGCACTGAACCAGTTAATCAACCATTTATTTTGAACTTTCAAAAGTGTGTTTGGCACTATACGTATGTTGATGATAATTTATCTAATTTCATAAAAGGTTATGCAACAAAAAAATGATAAAACTCATTAGTATGTAGGTCAGTAAAAAAAAATAAAAAAATAAAAAAATCTGCATAAACAAATTCTCCTTTAAAAATGAAATGGCCAAAAATACCAAATTTGTAACTAATTTGTATTTTTCATAACTAACAAACCTGAGGTCTTAACATTAGGATTTACTAGCGCCAAGCTGGAAACCGGTAGAATTAAAATTACACTTGTGAGATCCAGGGACTAATGGCATCTATACCAGGTCACGGGGCATGTATACCCAGAATGCCCACGGCTACCTGTGACCCATCAGTTATATTTCTAACCCAGTTTAGACTGCTAGAGGGGTGGTTCGAGGTGGGCCTTTAACTATTAAGACCTCAGGTTTGTTAGTTATGAAAAATACAAATTAGTTACAAATTTGGTATTTGTTCATACACGAAACAAACTTTCGGTCTTAACATTAGGATAGACTTACTATTGGAGGGAGGTAAGTCTCTACAACTGACTGGGAGTTTGCCACCTTATCCATTTCCGAATATATAGGGAAATTCTAAGAGAATGGACAAT
The DNA here is from genome assembly GCF_015104395.2 of Macrobrachium nipponense. Classification (NCBI taxonomy): domain Eukaryota; kingdom Metazoa; phylum Arthropoda; class Malacostraca; order Decapoda; family Palaemonidae; genus Macrobrachium; species Macrobrachium nipponense. The sequence goes on from NC_061091.1 coordinate 68,084,562, forward strand.
GAACCTAGGACCAAAGATATAAGCGGATCTATTGGTTTCCTCCCACTGGGTGTAGATACCATTCTACTGTTTACTCTTGTCCCTTGCGACTGGATCCACCTTCACCCCTCTTTTCCTTATTATCCAGAGGGGTGTGTTGCTACTGAAAAGTATATCATCAGCTAAGATAGCTTCACAGTATGGCTGACCATCTCACCTGCATCTAGTCCGTTCCAGCACATGACGGTACTCTCCTTCATATTGCCCGTAGTTAAAGGAGTAGGAAGAAAGTAGTAAAGAAAAAAGACCAGTCATCCCATTCATTCTACTTTCATACCTTCATCTTAGACTAGACGCAAAACTGACCCGCCAGGGGCACTGGATGAACTATATCACTTGTTGGGCCGCCACCACTGGACCCAAGGAAAAGGTGTCCAAGGATCTATGGGCAACATCTTTCAAATAAAATGAGGTGAAAGTTGTTTGACGCTTCCACACGCCAGCTTTCAGAATTTTATCCACAGACATGTTCTTCTTAAATGCCAGGGAAGCACTCACACCCCTGATGTCATGAGCTCTAGCTCCCACCTGGCTATCTGACCCTCTGTCTTCTGCAGTATAAGCATCTCTGATCGTCTCCCTTAGCCAAAATGATATTGTATTTTTGGACACTTCCTTCTTGTTCCGTCCTGTACTTACGAACAACCTCTGGCACCCCGGCCTGAGGTGCCTTGTTCTCTTTAAGTACTCCCTTAGTGCCCTGACGGGGCACAGGAGCATTTCAGCTTTGTCGTTGTCTACAAAGTCTGCCAAGGAAGGTATGGTAAAGGAGTCGAATCTGCCGTCTACTATTGTTGGATTTTGGGTCTTTGCCACGAATTCTGGGACAAACTCACACACCATTGATCTCCAACCTCTCGAGTGCTTTATGAGATATGAGAGGCCATGTAGCTCCCCCACCCTTTTGGTTGAAGCCAGGGCCAATAAGAAGACTGTCTTCAGGGTCAGGCTCCTATCCGTGGACTGCCTTAGTGGTTCGTATGGGGGTTTTGTCAGACTACTCAGTACCTTGGTCAGATCCCAATCTGGGCTTTTAGCTCCTTTGGTGGGCATGACTGTTCAAAGCTCCTCATCAGCATGGCCAACTCCCATGAAGACGATATGTCCACTCCTTTCATTCGTAAGACTGAGGCTGGAGCAGCCCTGTACCCCTTCACTGCAGATACAGACATATGTTTTTCTGTTCTGAGATATATCAGAAAGTCTGCTAACTGCTGAATAGTGGTACCGAGTGGAGACACGTTCCCTCTACGACACCAATCACAGTATGCTGACCACTTTCCTTGGTATACTGTCGCAGATGATTTTCTGATATTACCTGCCATCCGAGTTGCTGCTTTCTGCGAAAACCCTCGCTCTCGGAGGAGATACTTGACAGTCTCCACCCGTGAAGCGATAGGGACTTCACCGACTGGTGGTACCTCTCCACGTGAGGCTGACACAGAAGGTTGCTCCATGGAGGTAACTCTCTTGGCACATCTACTAGGAGTTCCAGTAGGTCTGGAAACCACTCTGCTTTCGGCCATAACGGGGCTACCAGGGTCATCTTGAGGTTCTGAGACCGCATTACCCTGTTCAGAACCTGACGGATTAGACAAAATGGAGGAAATGCGTACACGTCCAGATTGTCCCAGGGGTGTTGTAGCGCATCTTCTGCTTCTGCCTCTGCGTCCGGGACTACTGAACAATACACTTCCAACTTTTTGTTGTACCTGGTTGCGAATAGGTCTATGATCGGTCCTTCCCACAACATGAGCATCCTGTCCACTACCTGTTGGTGTAGGGACCACTCCGTTCCCAGAATCTGATCCCTGCGGCTCAACTTGTCGGCCACTATGTTTCTTTTTCCCGGAATATACCTGGCCTTGATGTCTACCAGGTTCTCTATAGCCACTGGTGAAGTTGAACTGTCATCACATGTAACTGCCGAGAAACTAGGCCTCCTTGCTTGTTTATATAAGCTACTACTGTGGTGTTGTCTGACATCAATACCACTGAGTGTCCCTTTACTCTCTCCCTGAATTCTTGTAGAGCCAGGAAAGCTGCTTTCAACTCCAGCACGTTTATATGGAGTTCTCTGTCCTTGCAACTCCATTTTGCTGACACCATCAACTCCTCCATATGGGCTCCCCAGCCTTCTAGTGACGCATCCGAGAACAGCAAGAGGTCTGGGGAGGATTGTTGAAGGGGGACACCCACTGTCAGATTGTCGTCGTCCACCCACCACAGCAAGTCTTTCCTCACTTCTGCCGACAAGGGAATTTGCTCGTACGGGTGATCTACTGTTGGTGACCAAAACTCCTTCATCCTCCATTGTAGGGACCGAAGGTGTAGCCTTCCTTGTGGTACTAGCTTCTCCAGGGAGGTTAGGATTCCCAGCACCACCTGCCACTGTCTTGCTGGCTATGTCTGCTTTCCCAGAAAGGCATTCACCACTTGTTTGCATTTCTCTACTCTTTGGTCTGTCGGGAATACTTTGGCTTGTGTTGTGTCTATCACCATTCCTAGATATTCCAAACGTTGACTTGGATCCAGCTGCGACTTCTGCTGATTCACCACAATACCTAGGCTGTGACAAAGCTGCAGGAGGGCCGCCCTGTCCCTGAGTAATTTCTCCCTGGACTTTGCTATCACCAGCCAATCGTCCAGATATCTTATTAGCCTGATCCCTGAGCATGCGCCCACGCCGACACGAGGGTGAACACTCTTGTAAAACCTTGAGGAGACGTTGTCAATCCGAAGCACAGGACCTTGAACTCGAAAGCTTTCCCTGCAAGACTGAAGCGGAGAAATTTCCTTGAAGACTGATGGACTGGTATCTGAAAGTATGCGTCCTTTAGATCGACTGTCAGCATAAAGTCTCCGATTCTGACTGCTTGTAGAACCGTTTTCGGAGTTTCCATCTTGAAACTGGTTTTCCTTATAAACAGATTCAGCGTTGACAGGTCTATTACTGTCCTCCACTCCCCGTTGGCTTTGGGTACCAGGAAAATCCTGCTGTAGAAGCCTTTTGTCGGACTGCATACTTGTTGCACAGCTCCTTTTTCCATCATCTTCTTCACTTCGTCCTGCAGAATAGTGGCCTTCTGAGATTTGTGGGCATAAGTGACGTGGGGTAATGGTTGATCTGTCAGGGGCGGGGGGGGTTACCTCGAACGGAATCAAATACCCGATCCTGAGAACATCCACCACCCACTGCTCTGCCCCTAGTTCCTGCCACACCTTCCAGTGATTTGCCAGGCAACCCCCCACTGGTGTGGCCGAGTGATGGGAGGCGCCCATCCTATCTTCTTGAGCCTCTCCCTCTTCCCCTATTGCCCCTTCCTCTGTTGTTTCTATTGTGAAAGGGCCGATGAGTTATCCTCTTTGGGGAAGAGGGTCTTGTGACTATTAGGGATGCTATGTCTCCCTGTCTTCTTTCGAGGCATCTGCTGTTGTCTTCCCTCCAAAGGAGTAGTTTGACTGTTAGAGGTTTTCCTAACTGCCTGTTGCACCAACCTATCGTTAGTGTCCATCCTTCTTCTATCTATCGCCTCTTCCAGTATGACCTCTGGCAACAGTAGTTGCGATTCCAAGATATCCCCATTCCTCATTGCTAACAGGGAATCCAAATCCACATTGCGGCTTAGTCTAGCCAATGCTGCATCTCTCCTCATTAGCAGGATATTTGCCCAAACATTGGCACTTACGTTTGTCAGGTACGCAATCGCCTTGGACCCTGACTGTAGTAATCTAATGAACAATGGTTCATCCACTACTTTCCTTGTTGCTTCCGAGGATGCAATTTTCGCCACTGCTGTTGACCAAAGGTCTAACCAGGACGCAGCCTGAAAGACAGAAGAAGCTGTTGCTTCTAACGTAGCAGCCTCTTGGTACGTCATCGAAGGGCACTCCATTTTAACCTGATCCAAGGTTAATCCAGGCCTTAACCTTACAACATTAGGGTTCATTTGTCTAGACAGCAAAGGGACCTTCGGTGTCGTATAATATTTCCTTTGCTTTATCATTGGAGGGGGAATAAATTTAAATGATCTATTAGATCTTAAGGAATTATCCCTCCCTGCAATCTTTGCGTTTACGTGTTGCAAGACCGATTCCGCATGACTCGAACAAGGCAATTCATACGACACCTTGGTATCCCTCTTTAGTCCAAACGCCATGTCAATTCCAGGAGGAAGCATACTGGCCGGTGTTTCTGTCTTCTCCGAAAGGCTATTGAATTGACGAATCAAATCAATAACCTCTGCATACGAGGCCAGAAACTCTTGGTCCTCCTTCCTCCGGCTCTAGTGTACCACTCTCCGTCACGAGAGATGTTGTCTCGCCTCTATCTTCTGACAGACGGCCCGGAATTCCACGGCCGCCTGCCCCCTACGGCCGCGGTCTCTTTGATCTTTGCTGGCCGCTGTTGGCTCGATCCCAGATAGTCAGCAGGGGAACGAGAACGTCTCACTCTTTCTCTGCTCACGGATCTAGAGCGAGAATCTCGTCTAGATCTCCAAGATGAAAAGGCTCCCTTAAGACAGAGGTAAGTTCGTCTCTATTAGCATTGGCATCGTTTTCGAGCATCGGCGAGCCCGGCCTCGGCCTTCTATCCAGACGGACACTGCCTTCCACGAACGTATCCGCCGAGGTTGCCAACTCTCTATTTTTCGTACTTTTAATAGAAGCCTTATCGTCCTTCGTACGTATTTTGAACGGCCTTACGGGCGAAACTGGGACCTGCATTCCATCCTCTGCTGCACCTTTCGCCGCCAACGTCGATTTTACCAGAGGTATCGCAGTTTTTGCGATCCGAACTGGCAACTCCGCCTCGGCCGCTAGCTCGCCGGCCGTCACCTCTCTCGCTTGTTCAGACTCTTGCGAACGGCTTCGTCTGCCAACCTTGTGCTTAACAGCCACTGATTTTCCGACCTTCTTGCTGACTTGGAAATGACAGTCTTGGTCCGAAGAAGAGGAAGAATTGATTCTTCTCCTCTTGGCCCGAGGATCCGCTAGGAACTCCCGAATCCTCCTCCAACGCTTGACTGGCGCTCGCCGTGACGTTATCGGACTTAGCGATGACGCCGAACTAGAGGAAGAAGACGAAGAAGGCGAATCACACTTTTTCTTTTTGTCTCTCTTATTCATTCTCTCCTCTATATCCTGTAATTTCTGCATTACAGTTTGCATTGACGGGTCAGAAGGCGTATTAGCGTCTGTGTGCATCGAAAAAGGCCGAGAATCGGTCTGTGACGTCATCACGCCTGCCATCTCAGAGTGTGACGTATGTTGTGACGTCATCCCTCTCGTAGGGAGAGACTGAGAGGTTTCTGCTGGCAACCGCACGTTTGCTGCCAAACTACCTCCCACGTTCTGCATCGCTGTAAATACTGAGTGGGATGGTGAAGCCGCGGCATTAATTCCCATAAATTGCAAGCCCGGGGGATGAGGAACATTCAGCGCTGCCGGACCCTGCTGGAACGTGACGTCATATAATGCGCAAGCAGACCATCCAAGGTTGGTACGCCTGGTAGGCCTAGCGCTGACCACGTACCATCTAACCTATGCGCTTGAGTAGCAGGAGCCTGGAACAAAGATGGCGGATCTCCCCCTCTACTTGCTGGGAACAAAGGAGAGTGCAAATTATTCATAAAATTACCCAAGGCCCCTCCTGACGTTTCCGATACAGAACCGCTAGGAGAAAACCGAAGGGGTATGAGACAATTCAAAAGCAGGTGGAGAAACATATGGAGCAGCCTGGTTTGTTACCGATACAAAGAAGCCGGTAAGGTTTGGTCATCCAAAGATGGCGTCACCCCCTTTCTTTTGTATTGGCTTTTCCCATAGAACTTCTTCCACTGTTCCACCGACCAACCGCGACAAACAGAACACGGATTAGTAACCGTACATACGTTTTCCCTGCACCTACTACACGTTGGATGAGGATCCGTCGACACCGAAGTTAGGAACCTAGAACAAGGGAAGCCACTGACTCCTGGGCATTTCCTTTGTCTCCTCTTCGAAGCGGTAGACGATCCCGATGTTGAGGCAAAATTCTCCATCATACCACGTATCCACTCTTACCACACACTGATCACACTTGGAGAAAGAAAAGGAATGAAAAATAAAAAATGAAATGGATAAAGAACGGGCAAACTGAAAAACCGGCTTTAAATGAGATAGACAGTAACACGTCTTATCTTAAAGGCGGTAGGAAAATAACTGATGGGTCACAGGTAGCCGTGGGCATTCTGGGTATAGATGCCATTAGTCCCTGGATCTCACAAGTGTAATTTTAATTCTACCGGTTTCCAGCTTGGCGCTAGTAAATCCTAATGTTAAGACCGAAGGTTTGTTTCGTGTATGAACAACTCTATACTGCAAGGGTAACTTTTCCATTTCTTAATCATTCCTGTCAATTTTGGGGATTTGTCTGTTGCCCAAAACTCAAAAATTCTTATTAGGTAATTTTTCTTCACTGGTCAATCAATCATTTGGTCACCCAGTTATAATGTAAAAATATGCACTGCTACACTGTACAGTCTGCAGCGATATCTCTTGAAATTTTAAGATCAATATTTCACATCAAATGATAATGACAGAATCCCAGTTAGGTAGATTATTCACTATTTTCCATGGAATTGCTGTACATTATCTGCCATGCAAGTTGGCTCCAGCGCATCATGTAGGATGTTCAAAAATCAGTATATTAAGACAAGTTACTTGAACGAACAAAAGATCAGTATCAAATAAGGAACCATATGAAAAGACCATAAATTTGAAAAAATCATGGCAGATCTACCATACAGAAATCCTTTACAAACAATAAACGTTGACTGTTCCTAGTCCCATGAAAAAGTGAAGTTGGTGTGTAAGCATTACTAGTAAGCTCTATTTTGTTTGTATCTATAATCACTAATACTCACTCAACCAAATCTCGATGACCTTCTTGGGCTGCCTCCATGAGGGGGGTCGACGCACCCAATTCTAAATCAGCTCCAGCTTTAATCAGAAGGTCTGCTACATCCCGAAATCCTCCACAACAAGCTAAGGTTAATGCAGTTTCTTGAGTTTCTTCAGTTTGCGCATTAATATCAGCACCTGTTGACAAACGAGTAAATGAATAAATTCTTTTGCTATTTAAATGAAATGACAGTAAAGCCAATACTAACCACAATATATTATATATATATATATATATATATATATATATATATATATATATATATATATATATATATATATATTATATATATATCATATATATATAATATATATATATATATATATCATATATATAATATATATATATATAATATATAAATATATATATATATATAATATATATATATATATATCATATATATATATATATTATATATATATATATATATATATATATATATATATATATATATATATATATATATATATAAAAAGAGAGAGAGAGAGAGAGAGAGAGAGAGGAGAGACGAGAGAGAGAGAGAGAGAGAGGGAGAGCGAGCGCCAAGTACAGGCAGCCCCCGGTTATCGGTGATCCAGTTTTATGGGGCTTGTCTAGCGCAGGATTTGGTGATTTTTGGCTCCAAAATCCGCTGATTTTGGGTTATCAGTGACAATATGTACTAAACAGAGGTGCCATTAACTGGTTACCAGTGCCAGCAAGCCCCAATTTTTGCTTATCGTCAAGCAATCAAGAGTAAAAAAAAAAAAAAAAAAAAAAAAAAAAAAAAAAAAAAAAAAAAAAAAAAAAAAAGGGGGGGGGGGTCACGTTATATATAAGAACACAAAAAAACTTCAACTACAATTATGTGCCCATGTCCAAGTTATCAATGTTGGGTGTTATTCCTTAAATTTCTATGGGTCAAAAACTTAAAGATGGGATATCAGAGCAGTGGCATTCTTTTTTTGCAATGAATATTAATGACAATCGTATATGTTTCTGATAACGTAAGATTTATTACTCCACGACAAATGCCATTTACTAAAGACGAAAGGTTTCAGAGACAATTACAATTGTTTGATTTAGATTGAATGCAACTTTGGCTGCTTTATAAATACACCATCTTTTCCTTTGATGACTACATGAGCTGGGAAATACATATTTCAACATTAATTCTGGATTCATCAATCTTTATGAATGATAACTTGTTGATTTAGGAGACTTTACAACTAATTTTGAAAGGCTTCAACAGCTTTCTAGTCAATAAACATATTGTTTGTTGTGGTATATATCATTATTAAATAAATGAGGACCATAATAAAGGCTATTCTGTTCTCAAAATCATGCATTAACCCCTGAATGGATGGACATGCTCACATGAGTAGCAATAACAGGTTTTGGGTGGACGACAGAGAGACTCATGTTATGTCGAGTTTTAATATTACACGCCATCGATTTGGGGGAATCAGGCAGGAAGGAGGTGCCATTACTTATACAAGTTTTCCGAGGTACGAGTCGTCACTCTGTCGATTTTTTGCATAGTTACACAAGCAAAAAATTGAGGTACGAGCTCGACATGCCGCTGCTACTTAAATGGCTTAGTGACGAAAATTAAGATAAGCAAAGAAGAAAAAGTAAATATGCATCTCTTCCATGAATCTTTTAAAAAAAATCATACATTACTTCACTGTATCCAATAATACTTTATGTATTCTCATATTATTGTATTATAAAATACGTACTACTAACAAGCGGTCATGTTTTGGTTTGGAAATCAGCTGATGAAGAATACGAGTTTGTTTCGCCATATTTAACTCAATTCTGAGCAAATTTTCTTGCTTCTGGTTAGCATAAACGAATATCTAGATACAGGCAGTCCCCAGCTTATGACGGGGGTTCCGTTCTTGAGACGCGTTGCAAGCAGAAAATCGTCGTAAGCCGGAAAATTGTCAAAAATCCTAAGAAAATCTTACTTTTAATGCTTTGAGTGTATTAAAAACTATATTAACTGCATTTTTATTGCATTCATAAAACAACCTTCAAATATTGATTATTTTGCATTTTTTTTTAAGTCACATTTCTTCTGTCAGATCAGAGACGTAAGCATTGTAACCCTGGAAATAATTTCTGATGAACATAATTGAAAAGCGTTCTAACCTCGGAAAGTCGTAAGCCGGGGACTACCTGTACTTGATTTATATGACCAAGAATTTGTCATTATGCAACGTGTTTTTAAGTCTAAATTTGACGAATAAGTCTCGTTGTGATGGTGAACTAAATTATATTTTCATTAACAGATTATGTTGGCGGTATATTTATCGAGTAAAAAAATTACGTGATTCGGATCGCTATTTTTGTATTGCGACATATTTCTAAGTTGAAATATGACTTGAATAAGTCTCGTCGTGATTATGAACTAAATTATTTTCTCATTAACAGATTATGTTGGAGCTATGTTTACCAAGTAAAAGAAAATTACCTGATTCCAATCGCTTTTTTTATAATATTTACCTTTTATTGACATGAAAACCACAGTAAAATGTGTTCTTTCAAGCCCAGTCAGTAGCTTTGATTAAAATAACTGAATTTTCTCTAAGGTTGTGTTTGATGGCATAAGTTAACAGGAGTTTTATCCATTGCCAATGCACAATATATGTCATTGGCAGCTTGAACAGTTTTCTCAGCTTCAGCTACAACTGGGTTTAAATTTAATGCATATTTCTTTGTTGATCTTTGATATGTCTATAGCAAATAAAGTTATTACATAAAAATATCTCGGTCCTATTTTACATAAAACGTCATTTTTAACATAACTACAGTAATTGTTTACTGTCATACGATGATTGAAATGCAAGCCAACCGGATGTTGTTGTTATCCAATTTGGTTGTACTTAGAAAAAAAAATTTTTTTCATTCGGTTGTTCATGGCTGTACACATTTACGCAACAAGTATACTAACATTAAAACAATACTTTCACCATTCTCTTTTGTTTGTAACTTATTTAACTCGAGGATGGGATAAAGTTAGGCTATTGTGATTTGGTCTCTCGTAAAGTTGGATTACATAAGATGAATTATCATAATTTGAACACTACCTGTACACTGTATGAAACCTTATTATATCTTTACATGCTCTTTATATTATGTTTTTATACAATATTTGTTATTTAGAAACTTTTTTTTCCTTATCAAATAACATAAAGCATAAAAATATGGGGTGGCATTTTGAGGGTTGGAACAGATTAAGGGCATTTTAAGTATTTTCGACGGGGAAAATTGAATTGATGCACGAGCAAATTAAGTTACGAGTTTGGCCACAGAACGAATTAAACTCATAGGTTAAGGTACCACTGTATACATAAATAAATGAATGGCAATTTCTTACCAGCATTTTGCAATTATATAAATATGCTGCCAAAAGGATGTTCCTATTTCCCATTAGCGCAATATCTGACAAATCAATTTAATTTTAAGGCAAACAGTAAAATCTACTCTGCATTATTCAATTCAACTATTAAGAGAAACTGGGTACTTGCATAGAAACAAACTTCAACCTGTTATAAAATTTATACTCCCAAAGTGTTTTCAAGAGATTACCACAAATTAAAAGATTTTGAATACTGTGTACTTACAGAGATAAAGTTAAAGGGACTGTTATTTGCAAATCATAAAACACAATAATACAAGTTCATCCTGAATACCTACAAAACGATAACAAACAAATATGTATTACAAGGAAATATTCCAATCGTGTTCATCAAAATGAATATCATGTTAGTAAATTCAGACCATTTACAAGTTAAATTTGTTCCCAACTGTCCCGAACTCATAATCTGTGCAGCTTAAGCATCTAAAATTGCAAAAAGAAGAAGAAGAAGAAAAAAAAAAAACTAATAAATCTATATATATACAGTGTATACTTGCATATCATGCGACTTTTATGACCTAATTTTGGAGCTAATTTCAAGGGGGGTTTCAAGGGGGGTCACAACATAAATGAGATATAAAATTAGCGTATGTAATATCGACATACTAGTATCGTTTGATAAAATGCAAACATAATGAATATACATCTTTTCCATGGATCTGTAAAAAAGTTATGCTTTACTTCACTGCATCCAGTAATATTCTATGTATTTTCATATTATGTACTATTGTTGTATCATAAAATGCAAAAAAGGCAATCAATGTTTCTCAAATTTTGTTTACTGTCGAGTTTGATGGTGCTATACCGAAGTTTCCATGTTGTCGATGCACGATAATAGCAGTTAGCATATGAACATTCTTTCCTCAGCTTAGCTATAATTAGCAGATTAAATTTAGCAGTATATGCCCTTGTCGATCTTTTCTCCATAGTGAATGAGGATACAGTAATGTAAAAATATATCAGTCCTATTCTATTCAACGTCATCTGTGATATAACTACAGTAATTTTTTACTATTGTACAATGGATGATATGCAAGCAAACTGCAGTCGTTATCGGATTTGATTGTTCATAACAAATCAGCTGTTTCTGGCTGTATGCGTCTACACAAGTATAACATGACTGATGATTTTAGCTTTCTCTTTTACTCTTTTTAACTTAA
>NC_061091.1:68096612-68118605 GCF_015104395.2 Macrobrachium nipponense
TTAAGTTAAAAAGAGTAAAAGAGAAAGCTAAAAATCATCAGTAATGTATACTTGTGTAGACGCATACAGCCAGAAACAGCTGATTTGTTATGAACAATCAAATCCGATAAAGACTGCAGTTTGCTTGCATATCATCCATTGTACAATAGTAAAAAATTACTGTAGTTATATCACAGATGACGTTGAATAGAATAGGACTGATATACTTTTACATTACTGTATCCTCCTCATTCACTATGGAGAAAAGATCGACAAGGGCATATACTGCTAAATTTAATCTGCTAATTATAGCTAAGCTGAGGAAAGAATGTTCATATGCTAACTGCTATTATCGTGCATCGACAACATGGAAACTTCGGTATAGCACCATCAAACTCGACAGTAAACAAAATTTGAGAAACATTGATTGCCTTTTTTGCATTTTATGATACAACAATAGTACATAATATGAAAATACATAGAATATTACTGGATGCAGTGAAGTAAAGCATAACTTTTTTACAGATCCATGGAAAAGATGTATATTCATTATGTTTGCATTTTATCAAACGATACTAGTATGTCGATATTACATACGCTAATTTTATATCTCATTTATGTTGTGACCCCCCTTGAAACCCCCCTTGAAATTAGCTCCAAAATTAGGTCTTAAAAAGTCGCATGACATGCAAGTATACACTGTATATATATAGATTTATTAGTTTTATTTTTTTTTTCTTCTTCTTTTTGCAATTTTAGATGCTTAAGCTGCACAGATTATGAGTTCGGGACAGTTGGGAACAAATTTAACTTGTAAATGGTCTGAATTTACTAACATGATATTCATTTTGATGAACACGATTGGAATATTTCCTTGTAATACATATTTGTTTTGTTATCGTTTGAGGTATCAGGATGAACTTGTATTATTGTGTTTTATGATTTGCAAATAACAGTCCCTTTAACTTTATCTCTGTAAGTACACAGTATTCAAAATGTTTTAATTTGTGGTAATCTCTTGAAAACACTTTGGGAGTATAAATTTTATAACAGGTTGAAGCAAGTACCCAGTTTCTCTTAATAGTTGAATTGAATAATGCAGAGTAGCTTTTACTGTTTGCCTTAAAATTAAATTGATTTGTCAGATATTGCGCTAATGGGAAATAGGAACATCCTTTTGGCAGCATATTTATATAATTGCAAAATGCTGGTAAGAAGTTGCCATTCATTTATTTATGTATACAGTGGTACCTTAACCTATGAGTTTAATTTGTTCTGTGGCCAAACTCGTAACTTAATTTGCTCGTGCATCAATTCAATTTTCCCCGTCGAAAATACTTAAAATGCCCTTAATCTGTTTCAACCCTCAAAATGCCACCCCATATTTTTATGCTTTATGTTATTTGATAAGGAAAAAAAAGTTTCTAAATAACAAATATTGTATAAAAACATAATAGAAAGAGCATGTAAAGATATAATAAGGTTTCATACAGTGTACAGGTAGTGTTCAAATTATGATAATTCATCTTATGTAATCCAACTTTACGAGAGACCAAATCACAATAGCCTAACTTTATCCCATCCTCGAGTTAAATAAGTTAAAAACAAAAGAGAATGGTGAAAGTATTGTTTTAATGTTAGTATACTTGTTGCGTAAATGTGTACAGCCATGAACAACCGAATGAAAAAAAAAAAATTTTCTAAGTACAACCAAATTGGATAACAACAACATCCAGTTGGCTTGCATTTCAATCATCGTATGACAGTAAACAATTACCGTAGTTATGTTAAAAATGACGTTTTATGTAAAATAGGACTGAGATATTTTTATGTAATAACTTTATTTGCTATAGACATATCAAAGATCAACAAATTTAAACCCAGTTGTAGCTGAAGCTGAGAAAACTGTTCAAGCTGCCAATGACATATATTGTGCATTGGCAATGGATAAAACTCCTGTTAACTTATGCCATCAAACACAACCTTAGAGAAAATTCAGTTATTTTAATCAAAGCTACTGACTGGGCTTGAAAGAACACATTTTACTGTGGTTTTCATGTCAATAAAAGGTAAATATTATAAAAAAAAAGCGATCGGAATCGGGTAATTTTCTTTTACTTGGTAAACATAGCTCCAACATATCTGTTAATGAGAAAATAATTTAGTTCATAATCACGACGAGACTTATTCAAGTCATATTTCAACTTAGAAATATGTCGCAATACAAAAATAGCGATCCGAATCACGTAATTTTTTTACTCGATAAATATACAGCCAACATAATCTGTTAATGAAAATATAATTTAGTTCACCATCACAACGAGACTTATTCGTCAAATTTCAACTTAAAAACACGTTGCATAATGAAAAATTCTTGTCATATAAATCAAGTACAGGTAGTCCCCGGCTTACGACTTTCCGAGGTTAGAACGCTTTTCAATTATGTTCATCAGAAATTATTTCCAGGGTTACAATGCTTACGTCTCTGATCTGACAGAAGAAATGTGACTTAAAAAAATGCAAAATAATCAATATTTGAAGGTTTTTTTATGAATGCAATAAAAATGCAGTTAACATAGTTTTTAATACACTCAAAGCATTAAAAGTAAGATTTTCTTAAAATTTTTGACAATTTTCCGGCTTACGACGATTTTCTGCTTGCAACGCGTCTCAAGAACGGAACCCCCGTCATAAGCTGGGGACTGCCTGTATCTAGATATTCGTTTATGCTAACCAGAAGCAAGAAAATTTGCTCAGAGTTGAGTTAAATATGGCGAAACAAACTCTTATTCTTCATCAGCTGATTTCCAAACCAAAACATGACCGCTTGTTAGTAGTACGTATTTTATAATACAATAATATGAGAATACATAAAGTATTATTGGATACAGTGAAGTAATGTATGATTTTTTTTAAAAGATTCATGGAAGAGATGCATATTTACTTTTTCTTCTTTGCTTATCTTAATTTTCGTCACTAAGCCATTTAAGTAGCAGCGGCATGTCGAGCTCGTACCTCAATTTTTTGCTTGTGTAACTATGCAAAAAATCGACAGTGACGACTCGTACCTCGGAAAACTTGTATAAGTAATGGCACCTCCTTCCTGCCCGATTCCCCCAAATCGATGGCGTGTAATATTTAACTCAACATAACATGAGTCTCTGTCGTCCACCCAAAACCTGTTATTGCTACTCATGTGAGCATGTCCATCCATTCAGGGGTTAATGCATGATTTTGAGAACAGAATAGCCTTTATTATGGTCCTCGTTTATTTAATAATGATATATACCACAACAAACAATATGTTTATTGACTAGAAAGCTGTTGAAGCCTTTCAAAATTAGTTGTAAAGTCTCCTAAATCAACAAGTTATCATTCATAAAGATTGATGAATCCTGAATTAATGTTGAAATATGTTATTTCCCAGCTCATGTAGTCATCAAAGGAAAAGATGGTGTATTTATAAAGCAGCCAAAGTTGCATTCAATCAAAATCAAACAGAATTGTAATTGTCTCTGAAACCTTTCGTCTTTAGTAAATGGCATTTGTCGTGGAGCAATAAATCTTACGTTATCAGAAACATATACGATTGTCATTAATATTCATTGCAAAAAAAGAATGCCACTGCTCTGATATCCCATCTTTAAGTTTCTGACCCATAGAAATTTAAGGAATAACACCCAACATTGATAACTTGGACATGGGCACATAATTGTAGTTGAAGTTTTTTGTGTGTTCTTATATATAACGTGCCCCCCCCCCTTTTTTTTTTTACTCTGATTGCTTGACGATAAGCAAAAATTGGGGCTTGCTGGCACTGGTAACCAGTTAATGGCACCTCTGTTTAGTACGTATTGTCACTGATAACCCAAAATCAGCGGATTTTGGAGCCAAAAATCACCAAATCCTGCGCTAGACAAGCCCCATAAAACTGGATCACCGATAACCGGGGGCTGCTTGTACTTGGCGCTCTCTCTCTCTCTCTCTCTCTCTCTCTCTCTCTCTCTCTCTCTCTCTCTCTCTCTCTCTCTCTCTCTCTCTCTCTCTCTTTTTTTTATATATATATATAAGTATATTGTGGTTAGTATTGGCTTTACTGTCATTTCATTTAAATAGCAAAAGAATTTATTCATTTACTCGTTTGTCAACAGGTGCTGATATTAATGCGCAAACTGAAGAAACTCAAGAAACTGCATTAACCTTAGCTTGTTGTGGAGGATTTCGGGATGTAGCAGACCTTCTGATTAAAGCTGGAGCTGATTTAGAATTGGGTGCGTCGACCCCCCTCATGGAGGCAGCCCAAGAAGGTCATCGAGATTTGGTTGAGTGAGTATTAGTGATTATAGATACAAACAAAATAGAGCTTACTAATAATGCTTACACACCAACTTCACTTTTTCATGGGACTAGGAACAGTCAACGTTTATTGTTTGTAAAGGATTTCTGTATGGTAGATCTGCCATGATTTTTTCAAATTTAAGGTCTTTTCATATGGTTCCTTATTTGATATTGATCTTTTGTTCGTTCAAGTAACTTGTCTTAATATACTGATTTTTGAACATCCTACATGATACGCTGGAGCCAACTTGCTTGGCAGATAATGTACAGCAATTCCATGGAAAATAGTGAATAATCTACCTAACTGGGATTCTGTCATTATCATTTGATTGAAATATTGATCTTAAAATTTCAAGAGATATCGCTGCAGACTGTATAGTGTAGCAGTGCATATTTTTACATTATAACTGGGTGACCAAATGATTGATTGACCAGTGAAGAAAAATTGTTGCCTAATAAGAATTTTTGAGTTTTGGGCAACAGACAAATCCCCAAAATTGACAGGAATTATTAAGAAATGGAAAAGTTACCCTTGCAGTATAGAGTTTTGGCCATTTCATTTTTAAAGGAGAATTTGTTTATGCAGATTTTTTGTTTATTTTTTTTTTTTTACTGACCTACATACTAATGAGTTTATAATTTTTTTGTTGCATAACCTTTTATGAAATTAGATAAATTATCATCAACATATAGTGCCCAACACACTTTTGAAAGTTCAAAATAAATGGTTGATTA
Source organism: Macrobrachium nipponense (assembly GCF_015104395.2). Classification (NCBI taxonomy): domain Eukaryota; kingdom Metazoa; phylum Arthropoda; class Malacostraca; order Decapoda; family Palaemonidae; genus Macrobrachium; species Macrobrachium nipponense. Next base: position 68,101,665 of record NC_061091.1, read on the forward strand.
ACTTGTTCAGTGCAATACTAGATGATTATATTTGTTTTGTTATAATTTTTCATTTAATTTAGTCCATAATAATTAAAAGTCAGCTTGTCACATAATATACTGTGTTTTCATTCTTTTGATGCACTTTTTCAATTTGATACTGGTTGGACCCTAATTTCAAGGTACTTGTTTAGGGTTTTAGTAGATTGATTTTTCTGCCTTTTAATTTTTTTTCTTTTATAGATTATACCACAAAGCTAAAAATTGAAAAGGATTTCTTTATTATTGAAAACATAAACGCTACTTATTGATAAATTTCCGTATCATTTGACCTGTATACAAGAGTTGTAATAAGTCCTTTTTGTGAAGGAGGGCAAGGGTGTAAAGGTTGGCTATTAGGTATTTTGTGACAGGGTTTGGGCATGAAATTATCCTCTTTAATCATAAAATTTTGAGTATCTACAGTTGAAATTTTGATAATGGAAATGTGTTCTATTGCCTACAAACCCACCAAAAGTTTTGTCTTTCAGTGCTCTGCCCTGGGCCCTGCTTTGGGGGAGCGCATATTCATCTGGTCACCCAGTGTAATTTCCTTAAAACATGCACTGCAGTGTAGCTTAATAAAAACGTAGCAGATTAGATTAATCGTACCATGTGAAATACACAAAACTCATAATTCAACAGTTTGGAAGATCCTCAAAAGTTGTAGCTGTTAGTACTAAAACTGAAAGAGAAATGTGAAAGTTCATTGGCTAAAAAAATAAAAAAAATAAATCAAAGAAGCTCAGAACATTTATTACTTTTGTCCAACAATTGTACAGTAACTTTAGGAAGTACGTATCATACTTTAGTGTTCAATCCCCATCCACTGCTAATGTAATAGATATTTTGATATAAGTAACCTGCCAAGTAATTACATAGCTATCGTTTAATTTATTTGAGATGAATCTTACCTATTGTTAAAGTTAGCTTATATCTCCATTCTGATTATGCAAGTTGGCTTTCAAACAAAAAAAACTGTATGGCTGTCCAGATGACTGTCTAGTTGACCTGTTCTCCACGACATGTGTTTTGAGTGCTTTAGCTCTGGTCAGAATTCTCCTTGCTGCCATTGCCTTTTGGTAATTGTAGGTATTCTATGAAGTTTTGCTGTTTTGCACATGTTTACAGTACAGTGGACCCCCTGTATTCATGTTCTTTGGATTCACGGAGGCGCGCATTTGTGGATTTCTTTGGAAGATTTTCTCCCATTATTCGCTGTATTTTTCTATGAGAAATATCCACAAAAATTTTTTTAATGCACTCTTTGTAATAAAACTTTAAAAACCCAGGTTTACAAATTTTAGTGTTTTTCTTGAGTTTTAACTAACAAAATAGGGTTTAAGCATTTTTTTTATAGGGGTTCCAACTATGCGGGGGTTGGGGGGGCTGCATCTGGTATGCATCCCCCGCAAATAAGGGAGGACCACTGTATTGTAATTTCATTTTCCTAGGATGTCTTCCACCGGAAGCAAAACCAATAACATCAGGTTATGTAGGAATGATTTTGGTGTAAGCAGGATGTAGGAATTTGAATTTGAAGTAGATCAACATTAGTTTGTACCAGTAGCAGGGTTACAGTGTGTGATCTTGGAACTAGATGTGAAGAATGTAGGGGATTGTTCTGAGGACTTCATGCCGGAGTATGTCATTTATAGAAAAGAAGGGAAGCTTTGGATTACAAAGTCAATGTTAGGTCAGGACTTAAACCTGTCAGTTCTACCCTACCTTGTCTCATCTGCATCTATCCCTACTCAGACTAGGCATTTTGGTAGTGCTAGTATTGAGACTTACTTTGTAGCTTTGCCATCTGCTCCCCGTTCAGTACAGGAAAAGCGTATCAAGAAGTTAAAACAAGCGTTAGATTTAAAGCTCTAATACAAGTTGAACTGAGTTCGTGAATGGGAACATTCAGAATCCCTCAACAGAGGGTTTTTTTGCATTCCCCTGTTATAAGTAAGGTGTTGGTGCCCGAGCCTTGGACTTCCCTGTGCGCTTTAACGAAAGAGTCAGCTACTAGGGAACTGGCTCAGTTTTCGGGGCGATGGAGTTCTGTGCTCTACAATACCTACTTTGCCCCTTTTCAGAGTCTGAATCTCATTTAACATGTTCTTCTCTGTATGTGCATTCTGCTGTCATTAGCACTTAGTTTGAGGTGGTTAGCACACATAGGATTGATAATAAAGATAAAGACAGTTTTATTGAGATGATAATGTGTCAGTAGCAAGTTTTACTTATTCTTATATTACATCAACGCAGTCGACTGTTTAACCAATCTCTCATGTTTTGCTTATTCTAAATTCTCATCTTCTAGCCTATTCCGTTTTCTCTGTCGAAATGCACTTGTTCTTTCTTTGCCTGCTTTTTCTACAGCTATCGGCAAATCTCTATTCACTGCCTCGATTAATGTTTCTGTTTCCAACCTACAATATTTTTAGTATCTTCGGTTCTTTTCAAGCTAGATGTTATTCTAGCTTCATACCTGTCTAACGATGTGTCGTATGGGAATGGTATCAAGTATGTTGATTTGCTTTCAGACAAGGTGGAAGAGTTGTCATGACTCCTCTCCGCCCACCACCCAAACTTTCCCATTTTCTTTAGTACCTAGTTTTCTTTTCCTCATTTGATGTGTGTGGATGCAACTGAGTCTGTAAGTCACTTAAGACTGTCTCCCATTCACTGAGTCGTGGATGCAATACAGTATTCCGTTGCTGTTGCCTCCTGTCAGCAGCTGTCTCCTTCTGTCGCCATCTGGCAGAAGAGTTTGAATTGGAGAAACTCCTTCGGTTTGATCGGCGTTTGTTGCAACATTATGCTTCGCTGTATCCTCATTTAGTTTAGGAAAGAGGCCATATAGAGAATGTCTTGCTTGTATTAGCATGTTTCAGTGCCCTTTAAATATTTGGAGAAGAGAACCTAAGCTTTCTCCGTCAATTAGAGTGCTATTTGTAACTTGCTCATACTCAGTCACACACAGCTCCCTTTACCTCTGCAGTGGCTTGTCGTCTTGTTTCTTATGAAGTTGCAGAGTGCTGGAGACCGCCTCTTGATACAAGTGCTTGGGATATGCTGAATGGAGTTTCAGTATAGCTTGTTTAGTTATCTTTACTCAGTAAGTTGTGTCGTCTTTGCTTAGGGAAGTGCGGCGCCAACCTAGTGAGTTTGTGAAGCAAACTTTAAGGTTTTTGGTGCCAGCAGGAGTTTAGCAGGGACAAGGGTTAGTTTTAACTCATTTCTGATGCTGCAGGCTAATGGTCTCATGCTTATACTGGTAGAACTGAGAACACTTTTGCTTCTGTTGCAAACCACCTGTCATGCTTGGAGAGACTTGGACCAATACTTTACATGGTGGAGACGGTGAAGGGGAGCAATGATTCTTTTTGGTTGCCCTCCACTTTTTGATCTCCCATAATTGTTCCTTTGTCGTCTTCAGCAGAAATCTCTCTTTAGTAGGAAGTTGTATATAGAAAGAATGAATGGACCAGGTGGTAATTCACTGGTAGTTTACCTCAGCCTTTCCTAGCTCTATGAGCAATTGGAGATAGGCAGTAGTTTTTGGACATTTTGAGACTGAATAACCTGAAGTATCTGTCGCTATGTTTCTGGTTTTTTCTACCATGGGTTTAGTGCCTTTCCAAAGAACAGCCAGACTTGCACACATGCAGAAATGTATTCCTCTTACCAGTACATCCGCAGTCATGCAAATTTCTTCAAGATGTCTTTACTAGAAAGTATTTGTTTAGTACGCTTTGTTTGGGTTAGTGTACAGTGCCTCTATAATTATTATCAGGGATGCTGTTGTCCGTAGGTGGATGGTGTTGACTAGGAGGAAGAATCTACAGAATCACTGGTTCAAGTTGGGCAACTTTTTCGACTGTATTCCAAAGGCCAAGGACCTGTTGCTTCACCTGGCCCAGTTTCTATGTATTATGATTTTAATTCTCTAAATCCTCCTTTGTGTCTAGTGATATGGGGATGATAATTAGTGTGCAGGCTTGTCTGTCAAAGATGAATAGGCACTTGCTTCTTGAAGAATTTTAGGCCTGAAGGAAGCTTTCTATATGGTAAGGACTTTCTTTGTAAGGAAATATGGCCTCACTTGGGATTTTATCAGATAATCAGGCTCAGTGTACTGTCTCGTCATAAGAGATTACGACTTACAACTAAGAGGTTATGGCTTACAACTAATTTTCATTAAATTTGTAAGTAATCCAGGACCATCTTTGTCACCAGGTTCTGTAGGAGGGGCTCTGTAACCAAGAGTTGTCCATATTATTCTTAAACCTACATCCAGGTTTTGGTTTTCCCCCTTTGTCCTGCAGCACACAACAAGTTTTAAGTGTCATTACATTTTCATGCAACATAGAATAGTCAACACTACACCTGGTAAAACTTTCTAGATTTCAGGGCAGTGGAATGACCATCAGAGATGCCTAGCAAGTTTATCCCTAGTCAGAAACAAGTCATTATTGGAAGCTTGCTGCTTTGAGTAAAATGAGCAACATGATATTGCTTTGATCATTCTGGCAAAAAGGGGATTCAGAAAGAACAAACTACCTAAAGATGGCCATTACATCCGTAAGTTCAGCAGTTGCTGTGGGATTTGAGGAGCACTCGTGTAGACTTACTAGCAGTAGATGAACAGGAACACCCAGACAATAACTAATCCTTTGATAGGCCTCAAGCTTGAGTAGTGGATGTTTCTTTAAATTTGGCCTGATTCAGACTCAGGCCTGCCCCTTGTATTTACTCATAAGTACTATGGAGTGATTTTAAGTATAAGAATTGCTTTGTGTCTCCTGTAGAGCCCTTGTAGCCTCGGGGCAATGCAGTGCAATTTGATTTTACCAGCTCACTACCTTAGGATGCAGAATAGTTTTTGATAGGTTCTACCCTGTATCTTAAATTTTCTTAGTACTGTTTCGGTGGACAGATCAGTCAAGCCTTCTTTTCCCTCAATCAGTGTATAGAACTTGATTCTTATCAGATGTACTGTGACATCAGGAGGGGACATTCGATTTCCTGTCTGCTGGGGTCTGTGGAATCGATGGGATGAACCTGTCTGGGGCTTGTTTGCCCCTTCAAGGAATCTGCGGCTTCCTCCTTTGGTGGCCATACAGTCCCTATATTAGAGTATCATGTACTTCAGAATCCTTGATATAGTCTAATCCGTCGAAGCTCCTCTCCTCACACCCTTCATCACGATCAATTAGGAACTATACAATGTTCAAATTAGCCCTGATTTGGCCTGTTTCATGGTTCTTGTACCTGCTTTGTTGTGGTTAGATTCTGCAGGATTCTCCTCTACAGTGTCTTCTCAGTCAACCTCACCTCGAGAGATCTACTGAGGTAGTCTGATTTTACCAGACAGATTCCAGATTATACAAAGGATTATCAATCAGGAGGTTTTTCCTTCTTTACAGTGGTCCCCCCTTCGCGGGGGATGCGTACCAAGCAGACCCCCCCATAGAATAGTTAGAACCCGCGAATAGTTTAGAACCCCTTTATAAAAATTGCTTAAAACCTCCTATTTTGTTTCATACCTGGTTTTTTTAATAGTTATATCACAAAAAGTGCATTTTATGATGAACTTGATTAAAAAAACCAGAAATTTGTTGATATTTCTCAGAAAAATACCACGAATAGGTGAATTTTCTGCGAATAATGCAGGGAAACGTTCCAGAGAGAAATGCGCTAATGTGTGAGTCCACGAATCCAGAGAACGCGAATAAGGGGGTCCACTGTATTGCAGAAACCATTATAAGTCATGTGAGAAGGTAATTTACTGGTCTTCCCAGGAGTTTTAGTCAAGGTCAGGGACACTAGCGCTTGCTCTGAGCTCCCAATAGCACTCTCCTCCTCTGAGGAGAATAGATGTCCGTTCTGTTTCAATGTTCAAGTTCGAACACCGTCCAGGAACTAAGTTAATTTAGCAAGAGCTAGTCTCTTCTGATTAAAACTCCTAACAACAACTGCTGTCTGGCACAAGCGTGTTCTGTGGGAGCTTGAAGCACTGTCTGGTGCTGAGGAGGAATGTAGAGAGCTCTCCCTTGCTGGATGGTTTAGTATTTCCTAGAAAACTGGAATCCCAGACCAGTCATAACCCAGGATGTTATGGCAAGAACTCGTCTCCTCCTCTGATCATAACATCTTGCCCTTTACCCTAATGAACTTTTGTCTTAAAAAGTCAGAATTAGGAGAAACATTGCCTCCTTTTAGTAAAGCTAAAGACATTGGAACAGCCTCTACCTCATTAGCTTTCAAGTGCCATATATCTTACATCCATTCGACCTACTGGTAGTATGATTGTTCTTCGTTTCTCGTGATTTGGAGAGTTTATAAAATATTTTAAAAACTTGGGTATTAGTACCCCGCAATTTTAGTTACTGGCATGGTATCAAGGAAGGAAGCATAGGATTTAGGTAGCCATTGGATAGTTCTGTGGCGGCATAACTTTCACTAATGCTTTGGTAGTGATCGGAGCACTCCTCTGCTACAAAGGCCCCCCTCCAGGAGAGGTGACCTTTGGCTTTACTGCCACGCTACTACAGGTTAAATTGAGCACCAACCAGAGGCAGTTTCTACTGCAAGCGCTCTTGACTAACAATGAACGACAAGCATCGTTTGTTTCAATGCCAGCAGCTTTTTTTATTTCTAATTGACTACATGGCTTAATGCCTTAGAGTAGAATATGTCCATATATGTATTCCACCTCATGTCAATGTGGGGATCAGCTATGTAATATTTGATAAGTACTTATATAAAAATATTTTTTATAATATAAAATTTTGTATATACTTACTGAGTAATTACTTGATGAGCCCTCCCTCCTCCCCTCTGATTGACATAAGCATAAACAGAATATGCATTGTCTGCTGAGTTGTTCCTAATCCTCTTGCTAGGGGAAGTATATACAAAATTTTAGTGTATTAATAAAAATATAATTTCATATTTCTCCTTTGAGGCAGTAAAAGAATATATGGATAAAGTATTCTGTCTATAAAATGTGTGTAATGGTAATTTACCTGCTGGATATTACCTCAAAGTTGAATAGTTGAAACCCAGAATTGGTACTGGATTTATTTCAAAATACTGTAAAACTTTATGTGGGTGCCAAGTGTTGTGATAAACTCCTGAAAAGCTACAAAAATATAAGTAAAATAAAAACTTGGCTCATAAACTTTGAATCAGGAAGTATGTTGGAGTTATGTATCACTTTTTTTTGTTAGACATTACATTGTTTATTGTTATTTTAGGTACCTAATTGATGCTGGTGCCAACGTTAATGCCCAGACGTCGACAGGGGACACTGCTCTAACATATGCCTGTGAAAATGGGCATACAGATGTCGCAGACCTTCTTTTGCAAGCTGGAGCAAATCTTGTAAGTTTTGGTTCATCCCTAAAGAAAGTAGAATATTAAAATGGTAATTCATATATGTTCTTCAAACAGTGTGGTTTGCTGTATGCTTTTACAGAGTGCATTTCTTAAAACAGTAGATTGAGTTTTTGATTTCAAAATTTGATGAATGTCAATTATATACAAAGATGTATTTGTCAGTATAGTCGGTATTGAAGATGACAATTGTATGAGGTGCTTAGAAATTTATGATAGGGAAAATTTTAGTGCAGCATAATATATCTCAGTCTTTTCAAATGGCATCTTAAAGCAAGGTCCTGATAGGAAAATTAAGTCTAATAATTCTTGTTTAATGTGTGTAAGTTAGTTTTTCACCATTAATGGCGCTGTAACAGCACTCATGGGGCCATAACTTGAGTTATGACACCAAAACTTTGATGTTGCATCAAGTTACAGTGCTGTAAGTGCCTTTAACCTGATGCCTATTCTTGCTGTTGGCACTGTCAACGGCGGCTATGGGACCATAACTTGATGTTGCTGTAAAATGCTGTTAACGGTCAATGAAAAAAGTGCCATAAGTTCGAATCTACGTAAGTCGAGGCTGCACTGTATCTAAAAATTATATTCATTGATTGTTTGTGAACAATGCTTTTTAATGAACATATCTTTTCAGGATGGTTTTCATAATTGTAGTATACTAAGACTAATTGGGAAGTTGATATGAAGCTGTAATTTATTAGATAAGATGTAAATTTTATTTTAAAAAAAACTTGTGACCCGTCTTTTGAGGTTCAAATTATGCCTAAGAAATAATGAAACATTCTTTTGGATGACTAGTGGTATTGATTGATATTAAAGCTGCACAAGGTGCTGTTAAGATACCATGTATGAGCAAATATAATGATAAACCTCCATTTCTTGCTTTGCAGAACTAATGTAATATTGGAATTTTTTTAGTGTATATATTGATTTAATGTTCTGTATTAGTTAATCTAGTATATCAGTCTCTTGAAGCATGTGAAGTTTGTCAGACCTTGCGTTGTTAAAAGAAACCAGATGGGTCCATTCTATCAAGTAATCCAAAAAATGTTTTTAAAAACTTTTGTCTACTGTAATGGTAAATTAGTTGTCCTAAATTTAAATTAGTTTCAGAGGTGCTTAATATTTACTGAACAATTCACAGGAACATGAGAGTGAGGGGGGTCGAACCCCACTGATGAAAGCTTGTCGAGCAGGTCACTTGTGTACGGTACAGTTCCTCATTGTAAAAGGTGGAGACGTTAATAAGACGACCACGAACAACGATCATACACCACTCTCTCTCGCCTGTGCTGGGGGTCATGTTCCTGTTGTAGAGCTGCTTTTGGTCCATGGAGCTGATCCCAACCATAAGCTCAAGGTATGTAAATTTTTTGTTTGAAGTGTGTTGGATATTATTTGGTTATGTTCATTTATATGGTTAATACTGGTAAATATGCCTTTGCTTAAGTGTAATATTGGTGTTGATTGGATTTTAAATGAAGATTGTCATTTCCGGGAGGTCATACACTTAATTTTGAAAATATTGCACTATAATTTTAATCTAAACAAATTTTTAATGATGAATCCTTTCTGTTCAGGACAACTCGACCATGTTGATGGAAGCAAGTCGAGGAGGCCACACTAAGGTTGTCCAGCTTCTGATAGACTTCCCTTCTTCCATTTCCCACTTGTTGCCCGTGGTCGGAACCACTCAACATCAAGTCACAGCTACGACCCAAGGTCCAGCTGCAGAGTTGGCTACCGGAGCCATCCTAGAGAGTGACCCTCACCAGTTGCCCATGGGTCTCACTGTGGTGCAGGGTTCTGATCCACAGCAATCTCTTGTAGTTAACCCTAATCAAATATTTAACGATATAGGTAAGTATTTTTAGTTTGGTCTATGTGGATACATTACAATTATTTTAAATGTTGAAAAAGTTACAATAACAGATTTTCTTATTGTATTTCTGGCTCGTTACTGTTAATTATCAGCACCAGTATATATTGCATTTATTATGGAGGGATGTTGTTCCAACTCTGTAATTATTTGTCGTCTTTATACCAGATGAGAGACTTGGTGAAGGGGGAGCTGTTATGGGTTCTAGTGGTGTTCAAACCAGTGTAGTAAAAGGAAACAGAACCAAACCTAATCGTAAGCCAGGGGTCATCTCCACTTTGCCTACCACCAATCATCTAATCTCACTACCACCACTGGTCCAAATGGGGAAAAGTTGACACCATCCTCAGACTCTCAAATAGTAAGTTTAAGTCTTTGTATTACAAAGATAAGATGCATTCTTTCACTTTTGAGATGTTATGGTATGGTGCTTGAGCAGTTTTTATCTTGTATGGAATTCAACAAAACTGGTACTTTGTTTTTAAAAATTTATTTGTATAAATTGGATTCTGGGCCTAGCATGATAGATATGTACTGCTATTTGTTGGTAATTGAATCATGAACATGAATATTATATCTTTTAAGTTATTTTATTATGTGGTGCTAGAATGATATAAATGTTTATACTACAACAGTTGCAAACAAAGTAACATGTTAATAGGTCAGGTTAGGTATATGCTAGTTTTACCAGACCACTGAGCTGATTAACAGCTCTTCTAGGGCTGGCCCGAAGGATTAGATGATTTGTTTGTGTGGGCTAGGAACCAGTTGGTTACTAGCAACAGGACCTACAGCTTATTGTTAGATCCGAACCACAAGAAATGAATTTCTATCCACATGACAAATTAGTTGTTAAGTAGCCTCCTTTGCCTCTGCCTTGTTTACTTCCACCACAGAAACTCTAGTCCCTCTATGTAGTTAAGAGACTTGAAAGACAAGATCCAGGTTAGAAGGGCAACACTATGATTTCCTTATAAGAACATCATTATTTACTGTACAATCATAAAAATGCCACTCGGGGAGGTATCAGTTTACTTGAAATTGAATGAGGTGGATTTTGTGATCATGTTTGCGCACACCAAGCATCCTAGTTCAGTATTTAAGCAACCACTTTGCTAATATCACCAGAAAGGACTTGAAGACAATTGCTTTCCATATGTGTCTTATTTGGAATGAGATACAATTCACTATAGCTAAAGCCCTTCAACTGGACAATAATCAACAATGATAACCCTGTCTTGCAAAACAAACCCTAGATTATAGCAGATGACTTAATCTCCTAACAGAATTGCTTTTCAGAAAATGTATACGGGGAGAAAATATTGAAAACTATTAAAGGTTACTGTTGCAATTGAATAATTTCAGTAGGAAATTTGTTTCACCTTCAAAAGATAAATTAAAACTAATAGGTTTGTAACTAACTGAACAAAGTAAATGAGATATGTAAAAATCTAAGTTGGGGTTCTATCTCATGGTTTATGGTAAAGTTGTATAGTAAATCGGTGTATACTATAAACATTTGATGTTAGTATAGTGTTGTTCAGTATAGTTAATATGTATAAGACTTGAACATGCAAGTTACATTTGCATTTACTTTTTTTTTTTCTTTTATTACAGATTAAAACTCCCCCAGTAAGCAAGGGCAGCAATAGTGGGGGAGAGAGTGTTTTATTGACGCCCGCCTCCCCAACGTCTCCCCCACCTCCTAGTAATCAGGAGGAAGCCAAAATGAGACCCTGTGATAGACTTGACCAGTATGTTGATAACTTAGTAAGAAAAGCAGAGCAACCATCTTCTAATAGAGAGGAACAAATTCTACAGAAACAGCAAATATTAGAGGAGTTGCAGCGAGTGGAGAGAGAACTGCAGGGTAAAGTTATTCCCTACAGTGGCAGCTATGATCCCTCCAGGATCCCCATCAGCAGCTGTGCTGTTACAGCCAGCAGTAGCAGCAGCAGTGGTGTGGGTGTTGGAAACTTGAGTGGTGTCCACCACCTCATTGCCAGTAGCAGTAGCAGTGATATTGTTAGTAGTGGTATGAGTGGCAGTGGTACCTCTCTAGCAGCCCCTCTTGTTTATCCTCCAGCATCCTTGCACACCCACGTACCCATCGCCACTCCACACTGTTGAGACTCAGACGGGCTTCCTTCCAAATACTGGCTGGACGGGATTACCCCCTGGCGTTGTTATGTCTGACTTACCTCCTGTTGTCTCATTGTACAGTGGAGGAGGTGCCTCTGCAACACAACTCCCTATCTCATTGCCAGCAGAAGTGGCACAAGTACCATCAACGATGTTTCCTTCAGGTGCTTGTCCCCAGGAGTCTCCAAGTTATGGTAGTTCATCTGCTTATCATACTCCAGCTTCTCCTCCATCTCTCCCTTCCCATAACATCCCTTCCTCCTCCTCTTCCTCTTCTGGGCCAGCAACTGGAAATGTACCCGTTGTCTGAAAGACCGAAGATGATACCCTTCGAAGAAAGCTGATAAGAAGAAACTTCAGTTACAACAGCAACAGCAGCAGCAGCAACAAAAACAAGTGTCAGCGCCGCAACACTCCTCACAGCAGCAAATGATGGTGCAACGCAGCCAAACTGTTCAACCGCTTCAACTTCAGCAGGTGCAGCTAAACCATGGGGTCGATGGTAGCTACAGCTGTCACGGTAATAGTTGACCACGCAACCATTATTAGTTCCTGAGGGAATGTGTCATCTCTCCCTCCTCCTCCTCCTCCTGGGGTTCCACATCCTGCGGTGGCTCATCTCAAGGTCTTGCCCCGTCCTCCACCTATACCACCACCATTATTGGGTGACAGTACTCTTGATAAGAATTGTCAAAATAAGAAAAAATAGAAACTCCTTTACCTAGAGGAAGATGGATTGGAAGAAGAGAAGTGTCCCCTCTGAGTGTGATTGCCCGGGAGTATTATCAGAAGATATGGAAAATGCAATGTTAGAAGGTGACAGCACTGGCAGAGATATTGGAAGTAGTGCGGAAGTTGTTCCGCTTACCCCCATTGGGACTCAGATGCACTTGTCAACGGGGTTAGGGCCGACCCCAGCGACTGAATTGCAGTTGTTCCTACTACAATAGTTTCTTACCCCTCACTTGCAGTTTCCTCCTTTCCAAGTTGGTAGTGGCTCTGTACCTCTGCCGTATAGTTCTCTGTCAGGACTTGGAGTTGGCCAGACTGTCCCTAACCAATCCATCACCAGCCAAACTGCTGCTGCTGCAACTGTAGCTGCTCATCATCAGTTGCAAGTGTTGGCTCCCACAGGAATAGCGGCAAGTAGCAGCAGCAGCAGCAGCAGTAGTAGTACTAGCAGCAGCAGCAGCACCAGCGGCGGCAGCAGCAGCAGCAGCAGTAGTAGTACTATTTCCAATAATGCCAGTGGAGGTATTCCTGTGGGAGCAACAACTGCTCCACATTCTAACAAGTCTCAGGTAAAGAAGTATTTGCTTCAGTCACCACAGACAGGAGGAGCTGCTGGAGAAGTCAGTGTTCAGCAGCGTGGACCCTTAGGTCCTCTTTTGCATACTAGCACTGCTGCCATATCTTCAGGCCAGCAAGTCACTACTCATTCCCCAAAGTGGGGGGGGGGCATGTTCAACCCCCCCGCCAGCAAAGAACAACGAAGAAGCAATTGCGAAGCAGTACGAACAAGCAACAAGAGAGGGACAGCCATCTCACTCTTCCTGTAAGTGCCGATGCACCCGGTGAACATGATATTGCAGCACATCACCAGGCTGTTACTGCAGGCTTACCGTTGGATCCTGCCGGTCAAGGAATGGTGTACGCTAACACCCACACCATGGCTCATTTCCCGGTGAGTATGGCTCCACAATCTGGCACTCTTCCTCTCTCCCCGGCACCTGTCACCAGCTTTGGTCAAGGTCTGCAGGTCAATGAGCCCGGTTTGATGGTAGCTACTCCAGCTGCTCCGGCCAAGATACTCAATGACCAGTTGTCTGAGATGATTGCTACACCTGCTGCACAGGTAAGATAATATCATTGGTGGTTTTACCCTGTTGACCCATACTTAGGGTTTATTTAAATCCATGGTTTCTCAGGAAGAAATCCAGGTTGGGCAGAGTGAATCGTCATTTTATGCCTTGTTTTCTCAAACATTTTCTGTGTTTTGAAGGTTTGTACTTTTACAAATGACTTTGCTACACTTAGTGAATGTTTTGAATTGTTTAGTATGGTGGTAGTATTTAATCATACTGGTTTAGAAACTAAACCTGTGGGTTACCTAGATAGTTTTCATATATTTAGGAATTGGAATTGTGGGCATAGAACAAGTTTGGTAATGCTTTGGTTATTTTTATATATCTTAGGCATAAGTTTGATTTTTTTTAACTATCTGTTAAGAAATATGCCAGAAATAGTGTAGATTAGAGGTTGATTGCAGGGCATCAAAGATTTTCCTTTTACAGGAATGATGGTTCAAAGTATTCATGATATGTGGTTTTACTTTCTCTTACCTGAACATATTGCCAATATCACAGTCGTCTTATCTTTTTCTTTTTCAAGGTGTGTAGTGTGAAAGTGTGCCCGACGTTAGTTTTGAGTAATAAACAGTTAAAATCAATTACCAATTACTACCAAATAAAGAGAGAGTTATGGTGTGTATAGTGCAAATGTGGTCTAACCGGCCTGACATTAATTTTGAGTGAATAGGGGTCAAAGTTAATTACCAATCACAGTGTCCCCCATTATTCATGGAGGATGTGTACCAGACACCCCACCCCCAAATTGCTTGAATCTGCGATTAGTTGAAGAGAAAATGAGAGAGGGAAAAAGAGAGCAAAAAAGATTGTCTATTATGGTTTAAAGTTCGTGAGAAAACAGTCTGAGACAGCGTGGCTGACACCAACACCCGAGGTGCGCTCACTCTCGGTTTGGAACACTCGTGCCCAATCTAAAGTTAGTCTGAACCTCTTGTTGGACCAAAAGCATGCCACTTTAGACCTTAGTAGTAACCCCGCAGGATGTTTGCTTTTGCCTTTTTCGACATCAATACTAGGTTTTCGAATCTACAAACACATTCCCATCTCTAACTCCAAACCACCATTTTTGAGGGTTAGACCACTTTTGCACAACACTCCTTATTTGTAAAAAATTATTTTGAACACTAACATACAGATTAAGTGTTTTCTTTCAATAGAGAATTGTGAAGTGCAATTAGTGGATTTCCTGGAAAACTCAAAACTCCATGTAAAAGATCACCTGCTTTATGTTTACCAGAGAATATTTTAGGAATATTTTAGGTTTCGTGTCTTCTAAATAGCAGTTTGAACCCCAGTGGTTTCAATTTTTAGATTTTTAAAAAATTATATCTTATTTAGAGTAATTTTGATACCTGTGATTCAGGTCAGGTTTTAGGGTTTTTGTTGAGAGCTTTCAAAGAAACTAATTTCCTCGGGATCAGTGTAACCATCAATACCTAAAGGGAATATTATCTTTTGCATATTATCTTTTGCTCTTTGAGAAGTAAATGCTGAAGGCTTCAGAAAGTTTTAAAATCTTATTGCCATCTTATGGGAAAAGTGGTTTGGTGTTGAATGCGAAGTATATGAAAGATTTGGTATCATGTAAATAAAAGTTGGTGTTTGTACTGGTTCAGAATATTTAGTACGTTAATAAAAGTTTGAATAATACTGCTTTATTGTTAGTGTTAAAAATTGTGATTATGAAGTGAGGATTCAGCTATAGTGTGTGCAGGATAGTATGCTACCTCTTTTCATCATAGATTTCTTTCTTACCTGGCATCTATATTGCTGTGCTATTTTGCTAGGTTCCCTTTCAAGAGTTGTGTTGTACGTTATGTAAAATACAGTTCGAAATTTTTTGTAATTATTACTGTTAGTTGTGAAAAATGATTCAAGTGTAGCGTATCTATGGGGTTTCTGTAATTTAACAGATTATGCAGCTAAGGAAAGTGTTCCAACAGACCTGTTAGAGGGGGGAAGCTGTAGGATTAGGATTGTAATCTGTCATTGGAAAGAAATTATATGAATACAGGCTGTCCCCAGTAAAAAAAAAAAAAAAAAACAAAAAAAAAAAAAAAGGGGGGGGGGTTGCTGCTTCCATTCCCGGTTGGGTTCTGTAAGTGAAAACTGCCATTAACCAAAACTCGGCAATTTATGTTACTGATGGCACCAAATGTTAGTTAATGGCATTGATAACCATTTAATGGTGCCTCTGTTAGGTATGTTATGGCGGCATAAATGGCTGATTTTATGGCGGTAGACAAGCGCCATAAAACCGGATCGCCATTAACCAAGTCCACTGTTAACTGCGGACTGCCTGTGCTGACTAATAGTAGTAAATTGTGTTTTAGTAGCCACAGAAGATTAGTAAATCAGTTTTGATTTAGTGTATTGTAAGACATGTCCTTGTGCGCAAGTTTTTATTTATTGTGGTAATTGTGCAAGTGTGAGATGCGTCTGTGAATGTGTTGATATTTTTGTTATGAATATAATCTGGAAGTAAAACAGTTGTAATTAGTCGTTTTAATTTTATTTTTTTTCTTGTACAATTTAAGCAAAAACAGAATCGAACTGAGGTGTTTTATTGCTGTAGAGTGTCTTTTTGGAATACCCTAGCTTATTAGGAATCTTGTTAATACTATATTTATATTTATATTTGTGAATTGTCTTCATAATGTGCTGTACAATTGCAGTTTTTTCTTCTAATATTTGTACCTTAAGACAGTAATTTTCCACAAGTACCAGTTTATCCAAGTGTAAAAATTCTGGATATCATATAAGACAATTGCTATTTGTTTCATAAAAATTTTGCTTATTCCATACTATTTGATTACAGTTATTTATATTGTTGATTATTAAATAGAATTTATGCAAGTTGAATCATTCAGGATATAAGGGCATGGAAAGAAAGGTTTGGGGTAAAGCAAATAATTCATGCATTCACTTTCATTAATGAAGGTATTTGATTGTATACCAATTGTTTTCAGGGAAGTGGAAGTCAGTTGGGCGTCGGGAGTGGTGTCCCAGTCTCAGTTGGTCTGCCATACGTGGGTGGAGATGGAACTGTCCCATACACTGGGCATGCGGGTGTAGGTCCAGGGACTGTATGCCATTATCCAACTGCCATCCCTTCACATCTTGTGGATGTTGACATAGAAACTGATTCAAACCATGATACTGCTTTAACTCTAGCCTGTGCTGGCGGTCACGAAGAGTTGGTACAGCTTCTCCTTGCACGTGGTGCCACAATAGGTATGTTCCATTTATTTTTAATTCGGTCTAATAGTACTGTATATTTACCTACAATGTGATACAATAATGTTACTCAGTGTGGGATAGATTGTAATCTTACGTGTCAAGTGGTCATACAGTTTCATGTTATTTGGATTTGCCTTACTGTAAGTTTTAAGATTTTGTGTTGGGATCAGCTTGGCTTTCAGACAGTGAGGTCATATTCTTGAGCATTATCTTGAGGTCCTTAAATTGGAGCTCCTGTAATGACAGATTTCTTTGATTTTTTTGGTATATGTTGATAGAAGTAAGAAACTGGTTTTTTAAACAGTGTTTTGAGCTGAAATTACAATGTTAGTCGGACACATTGCATCCCACTTAATAAAAATGGAAAAAATTGAAACCACTAAAATCAATATTACC
>NC_061091.1:68119105-68236605 GCF_015104395.2 Macrobrachium nipponense
TTTTACTCTTTTTAACTTAACTAGAAGATGGGATAGATAAAGAGATGGAGGAAAAGGGGTTAGCCTAACTAAAAAATGGGATAGATAAACAAGAGGAAAAGAGGTTAGCCTATTGTAATTTGGTTTCAAAAATTGAACTCGCATGTTACATGAGAAACATGATCAAATTATTGTTTTACGGTGAAAATTTGTTACACGAGTATATATGGTATATTATATGCATTTATTATAAAATAAACAAATAAAGACCTGTTTGCAAAAGATACCAAAAACTACCATAATCAATGATGAAAAAATCAAAAGCTGCTTTTGCCACATTCACTAGTTATGCAACTGTCACTATTATGGATGACTTACATGCATTGGTTATGGACAGTGCCATCATTATGCACTCAAAATATATCAACCTGATTATATTTTTGCATAAAGAGAAACAGTTGCCTGCCCTAAGTCATGCTTCATGAAGAAAACCACCCTTACTTACTGTGAGCTAAAAGTAATGTCACCATTTCCTCATGTCCTTCCCTAGCAGCTTCCATGAGGGGGGTGTAACCCTCATCATTTACTTCCTCTATATTTGCGCCACGTTCCAGCAACAGTGCAAGATCGGTGTGGCCACCACAGGCAGCTAGGGTTAGTGGTGACTCAAAGCTATCCGCTGGCATGTTTACCTGGAAAAGAAAATCATTTTACTCAGCAATGAAATATAACTATGTCAATTTAAATGCAACTCCCATGTAAGACTATATTGGAATCCAAATTCAATATTTATGTAATAAACAACTAACTTGATATGAAAATTTCAGTGACAAAATCAGAAAAATTCCATCTTTCCTTATGTGAGCAATGAATACACATACCACTGCAAAAGTTGAACTGTAATGATATTCACAGTAAATAACCAGACAATATTACCAGGTTATCAGAAACCAACTTCTGTCAAGTCTAACTCTGTAATATAAGAGCTTTAACCATTCATACATGGATACCCTCATTTGAGTAGCACTAACAGGTTTTGGGTGGTGGACGGATTCACTCATGGCGAGCACCAATATTGTACGCCACTGATTTGGGGGACTAATAAGAATATCTATGCATGATCTTGTCACCGTAGTTGCAGCTTTGACTGCTTATCGGTTTCTTCATATTATTTGTAAAGGGCAAATCTAATTTGTTTGGCAAGGGACTTATTTTTCACTTTATAATTCTGAAGGGCTTCTGTAGTACTTCATTTCTAAAAATTACCAATTTCTGTGATGACATATCTTTAACATGCTGTGAAAACAAAGCATTGATAGGCGAGGAAAACTGATGTTTTATTGAGTGATTTGGTTGCAAATCACGTGTTTGATAAAGATTTGGACCCACCACAGTGCAATAATAAAAATATTTACTATGCACATTTAATACTGATGCAAACACCCTAATGCTAAGGTCACACATTCACGTATCAACACGCATCCCCACGCATGAGCGGAAATTGGTAGTTGGCAACAGCTTACGTAAGTAAACCATAAATGTAACATAAAACATACGTAAAATCGTAGGCGTACGGTGACGGGTTATCTGGGCTCTAAGCTCCGCCCACTAGGGCGCCGTAGCCCACTCCAGTTTTGAAATGTTCAAAACAAGTTGTGGGTGGTCACGCCAAATGTCACCTGACGTAGCTCCAGGCATTGCACATGGGACCCACAGTGACTACTGCAGGGTAGGCGCTAGGGTCACCTGCATTGCTTGCCGTCGTTATTTTCTTTCTGCCACGAAGCACGTGGGCCTCCTAATTGCGCTGTAGCCTACGGGGAAACCATTTCGCACATTTACAACCCTGTATGACATGGCACGCTGTAGCATGGTATAAAAGGACAGGTCGGCGCCCTCAGGTCCACCTAAAGAATCTTTTCAGATCACCTACGGGCCGAACAAGGGAAAGGCCCGTGCCAACAAGAAGTGTTGGCTCAATACAACAACAACAAAAACAACAACCCTCAGGTCAGCTGTTGTTTCCATCTCCCGAGACCAGCAGTTTCCTCCAAGTACTCTGCACAACGCCCTTCAAAATGCCGAACCTCCTAAAACGACCAAGGAAGGGACCATCAACGTCACATCTTCTTGCAGGACCTTCTTTTGGCCTGGAGAAGACTCCTACAGCCACTCCCGTGGACACTCAGGTTGAGGAAATGCCATCTTTCACCTAGAGGAGTCTGAGTTGGACGAGATACAGTGTGATGACAGTGACACGGAAGACGACTGACGGACAGGGAGAAGTGGATATTGAACATATTCTACTTCCTCAACCCCCCAAAATTGTCCGTCAGAAGAAGCCAATAAAATGTTTAGGGAACCCGTGCCAGTGGTATGTATCATTACTAATGTCTGACTTAATTTTTTTTTATTTGTTGCAAATATACAATATTTTACAGTACATGCAGAATTCTACCAAAGTGAATTTACAACCTGGATTTTCAGAATGCAATATTTTTACATTCTCTCATACATGTTCCATCACTTTACAGTCTGCTCTGTTTACAGGCCAGCCATTCTGTACCCCAAAAGCACCACAACGGTGGGTGTGGTAACGACGTGAAGTTGATGTAAATAGAACATTACACTATCAGGGTAAGTTTCAGGTAGACGTCTGACCTTGATTTCTTTGCACGTACATTTGTGGCGCAATTTACGGTGGTGGCTTTACGTCCGTTAGCCCCTGTCCTGTTTACCAGCTGTTCAAGGTCATTTCACCAGGATGATGCCCACGATCCACATACGTGGGCATACGCCGTCGTGATACGTGAATGTGACACCCCAGCATAACTAACTCTTTAACCACCTACAGCAATAGTTTCTTTATTTCTAGATTTAAAGATTGCTTTGATTTAAAATCCTCAAAACTATAAACATGGAAAACTAAATACATTGTACAACATAAGTTAATAACAAGAAATATAAAGTTTCTAGTTCTCATTCGAATTCCATGTAAGTGATGGTACAAACAAAAATAGTATAAAATATGCTTCTAAGTTTAAAGCTGAAATTTTTATATTTGATATGCTCAGCATAGAGAAAATTAAAGTTTTGCATCTTAGGATATACTGAACATATTTACATTTTTCAACCATATTTCATGGGCTGACTGTATTAATTCACAGCAACTCCAGAACTGTAGTCTTCCTTGCAAACTTAACTAATTTGCTTAGTCAACATACTGCATAAAAACAGCCATCTTATTTTATCTTCATTTCTGACTTCTTAAACCAGAGTCCATTTTGAAAAAAAAAAAAACATTCGGGAAAACTTTTTGATTTTAAATATGAAAATAAAATACCTGGGCGCCAGAGTCTAACAAAAGGCGGGCAACCTCGACATGACCATCCATGCTGGCTTCCATCAGGGCAGTGTGCATCTCATCCGTCTTATGCTCTTGATCTGCCCCAGCATCCAGTAAAAACTTGACCATTTCGAGGTGACCCTTATAGCACGCTAAGGTTAAGGCCGATTCTTTAAATTCGTTACTATGGGTGTTGATTCCTGCACCTTGCTCCAACAAGATCTGAAAGACAAATTATCCATTTCAATTCTTTAAGGGAAAAAATGAAAATCCTAATTTAATTTCTGTATAAACTATCCATAATTGTTACAAGTAATCTGATATATGATTGGTATGCCTTCTGTTTTATAAAACAGTAATGGTAATACCATCTTCAGATATCAATATTGTTTCAAGCATTTTTCTATACAAACCCATCAATCACATACACAGCCCAACATTCACAGTCTCTGAAAATCCTGAAAAAATTGCAAACTTTTATCCCACAGACTGAAGAACACAAGCCCTCTGCACATGCACCAGCTGGAACCTTTGGTATCTTTCGTTCACCAGCCTCGCTTTTTCTCATCTGGAAAAGACTGCAAGGTTTTAAGTGGTGCTAAGTGAAGGGAGAACATTATAAATAGCATGGGTTTTTACTGCACTATTTTATAGTAAACAATCTTTTTTTTTCTCATCCCCCATGCAGTTTGATAGCTCAAACTGCAATTTATAAAGGATGCCAAAGCAGTAGAATGGTCCACCATGCAAGACTGCTTATGTGATATGCACTGCATTAATCCAGTTGCAAGTTCCATCTCTAAAGTAAAAACAGGAATTACAACTTTCCCATGAAACACTTTCAAACTATAAGGTGTTTTTCAAGCTATGATTGTCCTAATGCAAAAACTCTCACCTTTACTGGTTTGCTAGCCATCATGTTATTGTAGCATTCAAGATAGCTAGAAACTTAATTCTAAGGTAGGATGGTAGAAAGAAAATCTACCAAGTTGTTTCTTGAGCCTCTAGTGGTCCTAAGATTTTCACTGGACACAGATCTTCACTGCTGGTGATAGAAAAGGTCCAAACCAGCACTCCAATCCAGACTGTGGTGGATTAACATGCTACAAAGAGAAACTATTTTTTTTAATAACAAAGATAACCTTTTCTCCATAAGGTTAAAGATGGAAAAAAAGTTTGCTTTAATTCTAGCTACAAAGTTGGCTCACTCTTCCTGATAAAAGTTATTTGATGTTCTGTGTGCCATTTTGACTGCAGCTGCTGTAATATATGAAGAGTGTCTGGTCTCTTTCCATGAGTAATTTTGATGGGACCCCAGTCCAAGTAATAAAAGACAGGAAGACATATCCATAGCCATCCCTAGAGTGCAGCATCACAATGAACTTCCAAGCAGCAGGATCCAGTTGCCAAAGGTAGTTCATTTAAAGTGTGTTATTTAAACGTACAGTATTGTAAAAAGGTCCACCACAGGAGTAGCCTAAAAATCCCACACCACCTACAATTTTCACAATCAGTGACCACTCTGCTCAGGCCAAATACAAGATTCTCTTTTTGGGACTTCGCTCAGCAAAATGTTGACAAGTCATATTCATGCCATAAAAAATTTCCATGGCCAGACAGACAGCACAGATCTTTGGAATGGATGGCACTGTGTCCAAAAGTAGTCAATTTGTCATCAATCCCACTATTTGTTCGATAAGTATCCAAAATACTGAGGCCAAGGAACTGCACTGGAAAAATAGCTACCTGTTAAGGTGCATCACTCAGGAGTAAAAAGTCTTGGGAAAGATGCTCAGCTGTTAACAGCATCAGGAATTCAAAAGCAGAGCAAGTTCAAGGAGACACATGTGCAGAGGACTATCACTTGCCACGTCTGTCAAACTAAAGACCTTGTTATGTCTAGAAACAATAAATGTAAGCTGTTTCAGTGATAGGTTAGTGATGAAGCCACTCAATACATAAGAATAAACTGTAAACTATAAATGTAGTTCATCAATATTCAAGGGTCACATGAAAACATTACCTTGGCAACCTCTACATGACCGGCAGAAGCAGCTTCCATCAGTGGTGTGTGGCCATTTTCATTATGTTCTTCCACATTTGCTCCGTGCTGCAGCAGAACCTGAAGAAAGCAAGCATAACAAATGAAACACATGAAGACAAACTTTCAAATCCGATTAGAAATGACAATTACCATGAAATACTCATTTAAGAAAATTACTTCGTATGAACAATTATTTGGGATGTTTCATATAAACTATTATTTCATCTTCTTGATATTTAATACATATGAAGAGGAAGCCTATTAGACCAAACTAAGCACAGTATAAAAGTTGGTGACCAAGGTACACTTCCTTGTTATAAAATCAATGCTTTCATATCAATCTCAAGAATGAATATGAAAATCAAAATTATTCAAGTAGGCATCAATGTAAACTTGATATAACAACTGAAGTTTTTATGATAAACAAAGTTTAATGTATACTTTACCTGGCAGGTATATATAGAGCTATATTCTCTGTTCCACCTGGCAGAAATTTTTCAAAACTCGCGGCAAACGCTAGTAACCTATTAGTAGTTCAGGCAACCACCACCCCGTTACCGTGGCGCTAGCGCTAGGAACCGTTCCCAATTGGGCCAGATTTTCTCTGAACCCTGTCTCCTGAGGGGAGGTCGGGTGGGAATTAAATTATATATACCTGCCAGGTAAGTATACATTAAAACTTTGGTTTTATCATAAAAACTTCATTTTAATGTATGACACTTACCTGGCAGGTATATATATAGCTGATTGACACATTTGGAGGTGGGTCAAAGACAGCAACATTCTTAGAGTATAAAAATATTATTAAAATATTATTAAAACTCTAGGTTCCTTACCTGCTAAGGTAGCTGACTTCATAGGTCCTGCCTCTAAGCCTGCTTAAACCTTAGTAGCTCTCAACAAGGAAGTGTCCTGTATGTTGAAGAAGCTAAGACTGGAACTGACAACTGGACGTGACCAATGTGTTGACAGATCCGTACAGCCCTCTTATGCCACGTCATTCAAGCTAGTAATAGATCATTTACCTGAACTACACACACACCATCACCGGATAATACTAACAAGACTGAGAAAGTACCGCACACTTTTCTCAGACGACCAATAAACACAAACACCATCACCTATTAAAATCAACTAGCTTAAAAGAAGGTTATGGGGTAGTAACTCCTTTGCCCAATACTGTACCCGAAGACACGTATGGACCTAGCGTCTGACAATTATCAAAGGATGTCTGAACATCCCTAAGATAATGAGACGCAAATATTGAATTAGTTCTCCAATATGTGGATTCAATAATTTCCTTGAGGGCTAAATTCTTTTTAAAAGCTAATGAAGTCGCCACTGCCCTGACTTCATGAGCCTTCACTTTCAAAATACCAAAGCTCTGCTCTTCACACAACATATGAGCCTCTTTAATTAACTCTCTCATGAAGAAGGCTAGCGCGTTCTTCGTCATGGGTCTAGTGGGGTCTTTAACTGAACACCACAGAGCATCAGACTTCCCTCTGATAACTCTTGTTCTTTCTATATACCATCGCAATGCTCTCACTGGGCAGAGAACTCTTTCTTGCTCTTGACCCACCAATTCAGCTAGACCCAAAACTTCAAAGGATCTTGGCCAAGGATTAGCTGGATTCTCATTCTTGGCCAAGAAACCTTCTTGGAATGAACACACTGCATGCCATGTCTCCATCCCACCTTCTTCGATATGGCCTGAAGCTCACTAACTCTTTTAGCAGTTGCCAATGCTACTAAAAAGATAGTCTTCTTAGCAAGATCTCTCAGAGAGGATTCCTCTAACGGCTCGATTTGCTAGAAGTTAAATACTTCAAGACCACATCAAGGTTCCACGCAGGAGGCCTGCATTCTGATTGTTTCTTCGTACCAAACGACCTAATCAGATCTCTAAGGTCTAAGTTATTCGAGATGTCTAGATCCCTGTGTCTAAACACTGAGGTTAGCATACTCTTATAACCTTTTATTGTCGAAACTGATAAGCGTAAATCCTTCCTCAAGTATAGAAGGAAATCTGCGATTTGGGTCACAGAGGTACTGGATGAAGACACTTTCCTGTTCTTACACCACTTCCGGAAATTGTCCCACTTCGACTGATACACTGTGATAGTGGAGTTCTTCTGGCTCTAGCCACTGCACTGGCCACCTCTCTAGAATATCCCTCGCTCTGACCAGACGTTCGATAGTCTGAACGCAGTCAGACCCAGAGCGAGGGTATTCTTGTGAAACCTGGTCGAAGTGGGGTTGTCTGAGTAAATCTACTCTTAGAGGAAGAGTCCTTGGCGTCTACTGTCGCCAGTTCCAGTGACCTCTGTTTTGAACCAACTTTGGGCCGGCCAAACGGGGCTATTAAGTCATCCTCGTTCCTTTGCTCTCCCTGAACTTCTTCATCACTTTCCCCAGCACCTTGAACGGAGGAAAAGCGTACAGATCTAAGTTTGACCATCCATCAGGAATGCATCGACCGCCACTGCTTCCTGGTCTGGAACCGGAGAGCAATATGTTGGTAACCTTTTTGTTCTGTCTGTCGCAAACAGATCCACTACCGGACGGCCCCACAACTTCCACAGGCTCTGGCAAACCTCCATGTGCAACGTCCACTCCGTCGAGAGAAGTTGCTCTCTTCTGCTCAACAGGTCCGCACCCACGTTCTTCTCTCCTTGTATAAACCTGGTGAGTATCACGACCTTTTCCTCTTCCGCCCAAAGCAGAATTTCTTTTGCCAGATCGTAAAGGGGAAAAGAATGAGTTCCCCCTTGTTTCCGGATGTATGCCAGAGCCGTGGTGTTGTCCGAGTTGACCTGCACTGTCTTGTTTCGAATCAACTCTCTGAATGCTTCAAAGCCAAGAAAATTGCCATCAGTTTCCTTCCTGTTTATGTGCCACTTCGTTTCGACCTTGCTCCAAAGTCCCGACACCTCTTGAGGGCCTAATGTCGCTCCCCAACCCGCGTCCGACGCGTCTGAAAACAACACGAGGTCTGGGTTCTTCTGCTGAAGCGACATCCCTCTTGCTAACCTGCCTGGAGTTAGCCACCACTTTAATTCCTCCTTTACTTCGGCCGGAATTAGAAACTGGAAGGAATCCGGTTGCAATTTTCTTGGCCATGAATCCTTCAGGAAAAACTGAAGGGGTCTCATGTGCAGTCTTCCTAAAGAAATGAACCTCTCTAGCGAAGAGTGTGTGCCCAGTAGACTCATCCACTCTCTTGCAGAGCATCGGTCTTTCTTTAGAAAGTCCTGCACCTTCCGAATGCACTTTGGGCGATTGCCTCTCGGGGGACGGAAAAGCCCGAAAAGTCACTGCCGATATCTGTATCCCCAAATAAACTATCTGTTGTTGGGGCTCCAATTGAGACTTTCCCATATTCACTACTAGACCTAGTTCTTTTGCCAAGTCCAATGTTTGACTCAAGTCCTCCAGACATTGACTTCTTGATTGGGATCTTATCAACCAGTCGTCCAGATAAAAACACTCTGATCCCTCTTAAATGTAACCATCTCGCCACATTGGACATCATCCTCGTGAACACTTGAGGTGCTGTGCAAAGGCCGAAGCATAGGGCCTTGAACTGAAAGACCCTGTCCTGAATCACAAACCTTAGATACTTCCTGCTTCCTGGATGAATCGGAATATGAAAGTATGCGTCTTGTAAGTCCAGAGTCGCCATCCAGTCCCCTGGACGTACCGCTGCCAGTACTGAATCGTTCGTCTCCATAGTGAACTTGGTCTTTTCTACGAAAAGATTCAGTTGACTTACGTCCAGCACTGGCCTCCAACCTCCCGAGGACTTCGCAACCAGGAACAGACGGTTGTAAAATCCCGTAGATTTCGTGATCCGAACAGGTTCTATGGCTCCTTTCTCTAGCATGGAAGCTACTTGCTCCCACAGAGCCGCTTTCTTCTCTAAATCGTTGTAATTTGCCCCGAGGGCTCTCGGAGATGTTGCGAGAGGAGGTCTTTTCAAGAAAGGAATCTTGTACCCTTCCCGAGCTACATTGACAGCCCAGGGATCTGCCTTCATATCCTGCCAAACTTCCCAAAAACCTTGAAGTCTGGCTCCCACTGTCGTCTGGAGGACTGAGTTCTCATTCTTTAGAGGGTGTCTTGGCTCCTTTTCGCGGGTACTCTCTTACCCCTAAAGGCGGGTCGAGCGAATGTTCTTCCTCGAAAGGGCTGTTGCGACGGCCTAGTATCCTTTGGAGTCTTCTTCACCAACTTGGTTGGTAAGAACTTTTTAACTGAAGAAGAAAGAAGATCTTGAGTGGCTTTCTGCGAAAGGGAGAGAGCTATATCCCTAATCACCTCTGAAGGAAACGGCTGTTTCGAAAAAGGAGAGAACAGTAACTCCGATTTCTGAGAGTTAGAAACTCCTTTTGAAGCGAACGAACACAACAGTGATCTCTTCTTAAGTACTCCTGCTGTAAATAACGAAGCCAGTTCATTCGTTCCGTCTCTCAGAGCCTTATCCATGCAGGACATAATGCTCTTAGCTGTTTCTAAGTCCTGTGAATCCTCTTCTTCTAGGGAGTTCGCTAGAGCTCCCAAGGACCAATCCAAGAAATTGAAGACTTCGAAAGTCCTAAAAATCCCTTTAAACAGATGGTCAAATTCTGAAGAAGTCCACCAGACCTTGGCAGACTGTAACGCCTGTCTGCGTGAGCTGTCTACTATACTGGAGAAGTCCCCCTGGGAGGAGGCAGGTACTCCCAGGCCTAGACTTTCTCCAGTAGCGTACCATACTCTGATTTAGAAGCCAACTTAGCTGGAGGAAAAACAAAAGAGTATTTTCCCGCTTCTTTCTTCTCCTTCATCCAGTCATTCACCCGTTGAAGGGCCTTCTTTGCCGAAATCGACATTGTCATTTTAAGGAAAGAGGACTTCTTTGGAGTCCTAGTCTTGGAAAACTGTGATAAGGGGGATAACGGAGCTGTCGGTTTAAATTCCCCCTCAAAAACAGCCATAAGACGTGAAGTCAGAACCTTATAATCTGAAGAAGGTTCCGTATTCTTTTCTTCAATTACTTCCAATTCTTCTTCTGCTGAAGAAATGTCTTGTAAATCCTCGTCGTATTGACGCTTCGTTGAAGGAATAGAGTCCTGCCGCCTGCGTCCTGCGGCTACCGAGGCGTCGGCGTCCTGCCGCCTCTCGATGTCCTGCCGCCTGCGTCCTGCGTCCACCATGTTCCCGCGTCCTGACGTTTGCGTCCTGCTTCTTCCGAAACTATTTCCCTCCTAGCGCCAGTGCGCCCTGCGTCCTCGGCGAACGCGTCCTTGTCTGCCCTTTTAGAAGACTTAATGGGAAGAAAATCGTCCTTACGCCTCGAAGATGCTTGTTCAGGAGCATCCCAAGACTTCACCAGCACTGCCAACTTGGACTGCATTTCCCGTAAGAAATGCTTCGTACCATCCTCCCTGAATGGTAGACGACGAAGGATGAGGATTACGAGCTGGGACTGCGACCTAACGGAGAGCGATCTTGTACTCTACACGACGGAGAAATACGAGGGGAGGATACATGAGAAGATGGAGGCGATTCTCCCATGGAAATACCATGCCGAGACGGACGTATATCACCAGTGCGTCCTGCGTCCTCTCTAGTACGAAAAATCCTTTCCTCTTGATCGGCACTGCGTCCCCGTCTTCCGAGGATGACAACACCTCAGGACTACTCAAGCCTCACTATCTTGCACCTGTCTCTCGAGAGCAGTTGATGTCCTAAACGTCCTCTTGAGTGGGCGAGACACCACTGCATACCGACGTTCTCGCTCGGAAGTCGAACCTTCCGAGGACGCACACTTCCCAGTACGCCTTTTCTGCGGCGAACTGTAACAGCCTGGGAACTTGCAACAGGACTGTTCGAAGGGACGCCTGACCGTGACAAAACCTCTCTCGCCTCCCTTCGACTGTCGACATGGCCTTCTCCCTTGGGTCTGGGAGCTTGACAGAGGTCTAGGTCTAGGAGCACGAGAGAGACGATCAGACGCCCCCTCCACTACACTTTCACTGACATCAAAAGCACTAACTCTATCTGTAAGTCGCTGTATCTGGTCGCCCATGGACGCAAGGGCAGCGAACACTTTCACAATATTTGTATCGTTCGCCTCCTCCGATACAGCAGCGGGCGCAGGAGATACCTGGGGAGAAGGAACTACCATTCTACGTTAGAAGGAGCTGGAGAGGAATACATTCACTCCTTGTTTTACTAGAAGAATTCGACTTCTCACTACGAGAACAGATCTCCTTACACGATCTTTCTCAAGCCTCTCAACATATTTCATAAAGACCTTCCATTCCTTCTCTGATAAATTCTCACATTCAATGCATCTGTTATCCCAAGTACACACATTCTCCTACACTTCTTACAAACGGTATGAGGGTCGACCGAAGCTTTCGGCAATCTTACCTTACACCCTCCCCCTCTGGACACACACTCTAAACATACTTCCAGTATCAGACATCTTTAAAGAACAATCCAAAGCGAATGCCAAGCTAACGTTTCCGAGTACAATACCAAAAATCCAAGATCAGTCACCAACGAGAATGAAAATTCTAGCAGGGAACCACCAACAATGTTGCCGGTTCGGCTGGCAGAGAAAATCTGGCCCAATGGGACGGTTCCTAGCGCTAGCGCCACGGTAACGGGGTGGTGGTTGCCTGAACTACTAATAGGTTACTAGCGTTTGCCGCGAGTTTTGAAAATTTCTGCCAGGTGGAACAGAGAATATAGCTATATATATACCTGCCAGGTAAGTGTCATACATTAAACTATTATTTCATCTTCTTGATATTTAATAAATATGAAGAGGAAGCCTATTAGACCAAACTAAGCACAGTATAAAAGTTGGTGACCAAGGGACACTTCCTTGTTATAAAATCAATGCTTTCATATCAATCTCAAGAATGAATATGAAAATCAAAATGATTCAGTAGGCATCAATGTAAACTTGATATAACAACTGAAAGTATGATAAATTCAGCAAATGATTATCATCTATTATTTAGTTTAAGGCACGCACCTAATACACTTAAGCCTAAAAAAATTAAGTTATTAATATTTTTGGACAATTTAATGGTCAATGGTCAAACAAACATATCCTACAGTATAAAAAAATATACATATTTATGTATATGTATATGTGTATATGTATAAGATGTATATGTGTATATGTAAGTATATGTATATTATATATATATATATATATATATAATATATATATATATATATATATATATATATATACAGTATAATATATATATATATATATATATATACATATAATATATATATATATATATATATATATATATATATATATATAATATATATATATATCTAATAAAAGGAGCCCATAAAAACACCACAATGTAGGGAGAAAAGTACTATATTTCAGAGACTGCTGTCTCTCTTCAGGTATATGAATGAGAAAAGTTTACAGAAAAGGTGGTATTTATACCAAGAGATTCGTCCACAAGTAAGCCAATTTAGGTCACCCCCGCTGATAATCTTCCTTTAATCTTCTTAAGCGTTGGTTGAATGAACACTGCGTCGACGATGTCGGATGTCCAATTCCCTTTTGAGATGTTCATTACCTGCTTCTCTTTTATTAAGGCCGATTCCATCATTTGACTCTTGTACCGGCAGTTGCTGCTATAAATTACACGTGACATATTCCAGTTTATTCTATGGTTATGTTCATTTATATGATTGAAAATAGCCGAGTTCTGTTGTCCATACCTAACTGACCGTTTGTGTTGTATTAATCTCTGGGGAAGTGATTTACCTGTAAATCCGATGTAAGATTGGTCACAGTCCTGGCATGGGATCTCATATACCCCAGAGTCTTTGGGCGATGTCTTTTGTTGGACGTTAATCAGGGATTTGGCTAAGGTATTTGGGTAGGTAAATGCAAAAGGGTTGGATTTCCCAAGGGTGTGAGTTACTCTCTTAATCGTCTCCAGGTGGGGAATTTTTATTTTATTGTTGGGTGTGTCTCTGGTCTTGTCTTTAGGGGGTCGGTAGAAAATTACGTTTGCTTTTTGAATTGCTTTCTCAATTATATGGTCAGGATACTTTAAAGATGAAAGTTGCTTGCGAATTAGTTCAAATTCTTTTTCCAGGAAATCTGGGGAACAAATTCGTAAGGCTCTTAAGAATAGGTTGCTAGCTAGACCTATCTTGATGGTATTGTCATGATAGCTAAAATAGTGAATATATGAAAGTGAGAACGTGGTTTTCTGTATATGGTAAATTTGTATTCTGTCGTGTCTCTGATTATTAAAACATCAAGAAAAGGAATTTTGTTGTCTGTTTCCCATTCAACTTTAAATTTGATGCTGGGCATTTACCTACCCAAATACCTTAGCCAAATCCCTGATTAACGTCCAACAAAAGACATCGCCCAAAGACTCTGGGGTATATGAGATCCCATGCCAGGACTGTGACCAATCTTACATCGGATTTACAGGTAAATCACTTCCCCAGAGATTAATACAACACAAACGGTCAGTTAGGTATGGACAACAGAACTCGGCTATTTTCAATCATATAAATGAACATAACCATAGAATAAACTGGAATATGTCACGTGTAATTTATAGCAGCAACTGCCGGTACAAGAGTCAAATGATGGAATCGGCCTTAATAAAAGAGAAGCAGGTAATGAACATCTCAAAAGGGAATTGGACATCCGACATCGTCGACGCAGTGTTCATTCAACCAACGCTTAAGAAGATTAAAGGAAGATTATCAGCGGGGGTGACCTAAATTGGCTTACTTGTGGACGAATCTCTTGGTATAAATACCACCTTTTCTGTAAACTTTTCTCATTCATATACCTGAAGAGAGAGACAGCAGTCTCTGAAATACAGTACTTTTCTCTCTACATTTTGGTGTTTTTATGGGCTCCTTTTATTAGATGGAATTCTGTTGTTACAGAACACTTTTACCAGTCATATATATATATATATCTATATATATATATATATATATATATATATATATATATATATAATAAAGATAATTAATTAGGAATTTAAACAATTTCAGGCCAATTACCAAATCAACACAAAACCTCAAGGGGTGCACCAACTGCCAAATTTAGTTATTACAGGCAGTCACTGGTAATCAGCAGCCTTGGTTATAAGCGATCTGATTTATGGTGCTTGTCTAGTGACAACAATAACTGAATCTTCAGTGCTGATTCCCGGTTATTGGCACTATTACCAACGATCTTTGGTTATTGTCAAGCCGTTGGGAACAGAACCCCACCAATAACTGATGACTGCCTCCGGTTATCAGTGGGGTTCTGCTCTCGGTAGGGTGCTGATAAGGAAAAACTGCCATTAACCCTTATGGAGCCAAGTTTTGGTTAATGGTGCCTCTATCAGGTATGTCATGGCGCCATAAACCGCCGATTTTTATGTGGTAGACAAGCGTCATAAAACCATTGCACCATTAAGAGTCTGGCGAAAACCAAGGTCTGCCTGTATCCAGTTTTCACTTTTTTGTCTAAATAAAGATATCCTGAATGGCACTGCGTAAACCATTAACTGTAAAAAGACTTAAAAAACATGTATGAATAAATCTGGATAGGATCTAGTTATGTACAGTGGTCCCCCCGTATTCGGCAGGGGGATGCGTACCAGACACCCCCCCTATGAATAGTTTAGAATCCACGTAATGTTTGGAACCGCCTATAAAAATGCTAAAACAGCCTATTTGTTAGTTTACAACTCAAGTAAAACCACTAAAATTTTTCCTACATGGTTTTTTTTAATAGTTTTATCACAAAAAGTGCATTTATGATGAGATTCATAAAAAACCAGGAATTTGTGGATATTTATCATAGAAAAATACTGCGAATGCGGGAATTTTCCGCGAGTAATGCAGGGAAACGTTCCCGAGAGAAATCCGCGAATGTGTGAGTCCGCGAATCTGGAGAACGCGAATACGAGGGGGTCCACTGTATACACTGTTTTGGACTTTATTTAAATATACCTTGAAATGATATAGCTAAAGAAATGTTTAGATTGGTTCCTGGACAATTCTGTTCATCGCTTCTATGGCAGTGAACAAGAACAAGAACAACAAGAACAAAATAAATAAAACAAAATAAACTTGTAAGTCTGTATGAATAATCCTAGATAGAATAAGGTTTGAGTTATAAGTACTACACTGTTTTGAATGAAAATAAACAGGTATCTTGAAATGTTATTGCTAAATTAATGTTTGGACTGGTTCATGGACAATTTTGTTCATCCCTTGTGTGGCACTGTGGAGGACAAATTGTAAAAAAAGCCTGTACAAAAAATAAGTAAAAAATTGTGTTATAGAAAAGTTATAATGATATAGGGATAACTCACTCAATGTCCTGATTCTCTCATGATCTTGAAAGTCCTGAAATTGTTTTGTTTTGCCATTTTCTCATAACATATTTTTATGACCAAACGAGATTTTATGTATACTAACCAAGTAATTATATATGTAGCTATAGTTTCACGATCCATCAGCACTTGTTTATGTCCTTTATTTCCAGGTGAGGGAAGGAGGGAGGGCTTAGATTATGTAAATTACTTGGCAAGTATGCATAAAATCTTACTTTATAAATATAAAATTTTTAAGTAAGTATGCAACTTCCCAAGTAATTACATAGCTGAATCTCAAATTAAAGGAGGTGGGACACTAATACACAAGGATTCAATTCATACAAGGAATGAGATGAACAAATACAAAATATTGCTAGCATTTAGTTAAAACACTTGTTGGTCCCTTACCTGTTAAGAGCACCGCAAAAGATAATTACTGCCTCTGGATGGTCGTCATCTTAACTTGTAGACATGGCAGTATAGCCAGACATCATCTACTAAAGCGGGATCCACAGCCGCTAATGAAAAGCAAGGATACACAAAATGCCCCTGCCAAGGGTTCAGTACCAACACACATTGAAAATACCAGAATAAATATAGTTGCTGAAAATACCAGTGTGAATATAGTTACCAACAACAAATATTCAAAACCTAACAACCAACCATTAAAAGGACTGGTGGGTACTCCAAGTAATTAGTGCCCCCCCCCCAAACCCCCTTCCCTTGTGACAACTTTCATCAAGCTTGTTGCTTGTTTGTTTGTATGGTGTTTTTACATTGCATAGAACCAATGGTTATTCAGCAACGGGACCAACGGCTTTACGTCACTTCCAAACCATGTCAAGAGTGAACTTCTATCACCAGAAATACACATCTATCACTCGTCAAAGGAATGGCCGAGAATTGAACTCACAGCCCCGAGGTGGCATACCAACGTCATACTGACCACGTCACCAAGGCGCCCTTCATCAAGGTGAAGAGAACAAAGGTTAGGAAGAAGAGACTTCGTATGCACCCTCACCCACCACTGTGCCAACCTCTAAAACTAACCTAAGGTAGCGCAATTCTCATAAATTGTCTCAATATTGGGCAAGTAACGGGAAGCAAAAACTTACTTGCATTTCCAATATGTAGCATGAACTATTTATGTCAGAGAGAGGTTGCATTGAAAAGTGTGTGTCAGAGAGAGGTTGCATTGAAAAGAGAGTGAAGTAGCAACAGCTCCCACTTCATGAGCTTTCACTCTCACAGCATTAAGGTCTGATTCATTAATTTGCGAGTGAGCTTCCGCTATGAGGTTCCTCAGACAAAAGGCAAGGCAGTCTTGGCAAGAGGTATTGAAGGGTTTTTAACAGAATACCACAGGTGATCAGAATTAACACGCATCTTCGTATGAAAATGATAATACTTTAAGGCTCTGAATGAACATTAAGGTCCTCTCCTCTTCTTCTAGGCCTATCAAGTCTTAAAGGTTTTATTCATGAAAGAACAAGGCCATGATTTGGAAGGTAACTCATTTTTTGCTAAGAAACATTGAGTAAATGAACATACTGCATTAACCTGGGAAAAACCGACCTTTTTATCTATTGCATGCACTTCACTTTTTTGGCAGTGGATAAAACTACCAGAAATTAACATTTTCTTGTGAGATCTCTGAAAAATAAAGAATTAAGAGGCTCAAAATGTGGCACTGAAAGCCATTAAGAACCACATCTAGGTTACAAGATAAAACTTTACTCTATTGCTTTGTCATGTCAAAAGATATTATGAGATCTGATAGACCTTTGTTGGTCAAAAGGTCAACTCCTCTATGCTTAAAAATAGAAGTCAGCATAGCCCCATATCCATTAAGTATGTAGACAATGCCCTCAAGGATCTGACAGACTGCCCACTTTGCTTGATAAACATTACAGGATGACTGCCTTCTGCATTGTGCAATAACTTTTGCAGCTGGGCTTGAAAAGCTTTTCGCTTGCAGGAGTCTCCTGACAGTCTGAATGCAGTCAGAGCAAGAGTGGACTGTCCTTGGTGATACCGTCTGAAGTGGGGTTGACTGAGCGGACTGGTTTTTTGTGGAGAGACTTGGGAAGTCTGAGTAATTTCAAGAGATCTGGAAACCATTCGTGAGTCGGCCATTATGGAGCAGTTGTGTTGTCAGAGTCGACTGTTATTACTTTGTTGCGAATCTCTGTTGAGATGGCTTTTAATCCCCTATGGATGGCTACCAATTCCATTACATTTATGTGCCAGCTCTTTTGTTCCACATTCCAAACTCCTACAACTTCCCTGTCTCCCAGGAGAGCTTCCTAACCTAGGTCTGGGGCGTTTAAATAAAACACTAGGTCGGGGCTCAGAGGAAAGGAATTTCCTTTCTGAAAGTCGTAATCTTGAATTCCACCACTGGGAAAAGGAACAAATCTGCGTGCTTCTTCCGATTCCATTTAATTCTGAGAAAAAATTGCAAGTTTCACATGAGCAACTGCCCCAGTCACAAATTGTTCTATGGGTGCAAGTTCCTTCGCCAAGCAAGGCTGACGGGAGAGAAACTTATCTTCGAAGGCATGAGTCGATCCTTTTGGGAGAGGGAAAAACCTAAGTAGTTAGAGAGTTGATCCTCATCCCCTAATATGCTATCGCTTGACAAGAGAATAATTAAGATTTTCCTAAATTTATTACAAGGCCTAGGACTTGGGGCTAAGGCAAGGGTTTTCTTCAGGTCCTCCATACATTTCAACTTTTTTTTTTTTTTTTTTTTTTTTTTTTTTTTTTTTTTTAAGCAAACAAACCAGTCACCGAGGCATAGAGAAATCTTCCCACCTATTAGGTGTAGCCACATTGCAAGGTGCCGATAACAGTTATATGGGGGTGGTGGGGTGTTTGTCTTGTACGCACACCCCACTTACAGGAGGTTCACTGTCCACTCCTTACTTTTACGAGCTAAGCTCCTTCAGACCAGCCCCAGAAGCTCATTACTTCAAAAACATGTTAAGTGTTTCTCAGAAGATGATCTAGCTCAGAAGTCAAAAACATAATTTTGGCAGTATTGAAAGCAGACCTCCCGGTAGAGTTGATAAGGCTAAAGAAATTCCCCCGGGTTCCCCCGGGGAGGAGACAATCTCTCAGGGAAAGAGCTTCCCCTGTCAAGTATGAATGATACCCCCTAGCAGACAGCTTTGAAGGAGGGAAACCAAAGTTAATTGTCCCTTCTCCGAAAGTCTCACTTCCATTTCTTTCAAAGGCCTTCTTGGCTGACAAGGAAAATACCAACTTCAGAAGTTTAGAGTCCCTCTCTACCTGACTATCCATCTGGTAAGTAGAAGCCCGGGAAGCTGGAACGGCTGGCGAAAAGAAACTTGAAATTCCCTAACAAATAGCTAAGTAAAGAAGAATACACTGTAGGAGTTTCCTTTTCTACTTCCTACTCTTTTTCCTCCAAACAGACAGGAGACAAGTTGAATGGGAGTGAGCAGGCACTGGGTTTTTTTTTAAACAAACCAAAATACTACCTAGCTTCTGCTGGATGTCCATCATAGAAGGGTCAACGAAAGTACAGCTGACCAACGAAGGGCAGGAGGAGTACCCGGCACCAACGGATGCTCAGATACTGTCCTTGGTGTAGGAACACCCATTGGTGCGACACTGGATCATTCTAGGGAAGATTTTCTAGAGGAGGAAGAACTTCTGGATGAAGGAAGCTTTCCTGGCACAGACTGTCCTTCCATATAAGGAACACTTGGGGAGAATCTCTCGGGACTGTCCCAGAAACTACAAGATGGGCAATGGTCTGCAGGAAGATCACAAGCCTTCTTAGAAAGAACAGGAGAGTGCGAATCAGTCCTTGCTCATCTTTTCAAAGAACAAGATTCATCCGGAAAGTACCATTGACACCTAGGCATCAATTCCTCAGGGCTAGACACACTCCAGGAAAGACAAGATACCTCCTTAGAGATGCCTTTCCAGTAGCGCTCTGTCAAGATCTGGGATACGACAACAGGATTGAACGAGAGAAGACTACCCGTGGGCAGACCCCACTGACCTCCCTTGGGATACCAGTATGACTTCTCCCAGGTTTAGGGGGGAGTATGCCAGGGACCTTTGCTTAGAAGAATCAGTGGGATGTGCAACCACTTGCACTTTCATCACCTTTACCTATATGTCCATGAGAACTTTGAAACTCTCAATGTTCTGTGACCTACAACATCATAGGAAATTTCATATCTACTAGCGATTTGAGGCTGGTAACGGGATCAGGTTCAGGTGCGAGGGAGCCAGGGTTAGGATCAGGTTGTACAACTTGAGACAAGGGAACAGGTGTAACAGAAGAATAAATACATATATCAACGTCTCCCTGACTAGCTAAGGGCTTCCTACCACTAGCCCTTATAAGCCACTTTCTTCTCTCTATCTCTTTCAAGATTATTCATACAAGTCTTTAAAGTATTCCATACCTTACCCTCCTAATTCACACATTTGTGACAAGTTAATTGAGGCGAACAAATCTAACCCCGACAACTAGTGCAAATGGAATGCAGATCATAAATATTAAGTGGCCTAGTATTACAGCAATACCTAATACTTTGAGTACTAGTATCAGACATCACTGGCTACTAATGTAAACAGTGCAAGTTTAATTGAGACAAAACCAAGTCAAATTCGTAATACTAGATTCCTGGTAGTAATTAATCAATGACGAAATGGCCACCAAAGGTAAGAGTACATCACCAAATGCCAATCTTCCCAAACTCAAAATTCCGCTGCTGCTAACCACTGTTACGGTCATCAGCTGGCAAAAACAACTGATTTGCTTTCCTGGGTTGGTTCCTCTCTACCTCAGTAGTGGGTGGGGTGGTCGCCTACCCAACCAAAATAAGTGCTACTGCAAATTTTCAAATTTCTAGCTGCCAATGGATAGTGAAACTATAGCTATGTAATTACTTGGTAAGTTGCATAAATAATATTAATTTTTCAAAACTAAAAGCCTACTTTTCCAAGAAGACAAACAAATTCAATGAAACTTTTGCTGAAACAAATTCAATGAAACTTTTGCTGAGTTAGAGTAACTATCTTTTATTTTGTTCAGTAAAATTTCTTTTCTGTGCAACTCTTATTTTTGCTTATTATTTTTGAAAAGTGATGACATGATTGTTTCTACTGCAAAACAAACTTAGAAGTTGAATTTCTAAATTTCAAAAAGAGAGATTTTCTTTATTAGTCGTAGAGGTTTTGGCAAAAATTTGAAGCAAATCCCTTCCAATTATATGGCAGAAACAGTCAGTTACTTTACAACGGCATCTTATGGCATCGACGGTCTCATTAAAGGTAAACATAACCATGAAATAAAAAAACTTGAAAATTAACATTTTTTTGTTTTCCCAAAACCTGTATTTTAATGTAAAGATTTATTTATCACGGGTTGGTACATGAAATTCAAATTGCAATTAGTAATTCATCTCCTGAAGATAAAAGGATAAATGTAATTTATCTGAAGCATTGGCTAAATAAACTGTACAAATCTGAAGCGAATTACTACAATCACAAGCTCAACATTCCAATTTATATAGTAATGAGGGTTTACCTTGCTGACAAACCCCTTCACCAAAATAGATGAAAACACTAATATGTACATATCACCAAAACACTTTACACATGATAGTTCTTTACATGATAAAGTGAATGCATTCTTTCTTCCTTGAAAACTTAAACAATTTAAGGGAGTCAAAGGGTTTTTGTGAACATAATTTTGAATATTGAAAGGTTTCACAAAACCAGAAAAGTCAGAGACAAAATCAAGTTGCCTAAGCCCCAGACTATTAAGTGAAAATTGTAAGATCCATCAGTTTGAGACAATATGAACACTATCAAACTACTTTTTATAAGCACAGGCACAATCAAGTTATCAATGGCCCAACCTTAATGAAGAACTATGATTTTTTATGAGATTTTGCTGATAGAAAGAGATAAAAGCATCAGTGACCATCATTTATTGCAGCCCTGAAGGATGCTGCAATCACAATAGCAGAAGGCAGGTCAACCCAGGTCACACCCCACGACCAAGGTAAAGCGATATGATTTTGTTTTTCAGACAATTCAATTACAGGCAAAGTTAGGTTAGAGCAGATTAATCCATAAATGAAACCATAGCTTTGTATACATGTTGGAACAAATGACATTTTGCATCATTTATCAGTTTCAATCTGAATATACGTATTCATACAGTTCCTCTAATTCAGGATTGTATCATCATATGGTAAAAAAGTGTAAAAGTAATTTTAGTACATGTATAATGTGTTAGCCCAATCTATCACAATGACAAACTGAAAAAGTTTTCAAAACTGTTTGGGAGTAATGCCTACAACAGAGGATGATCTTCAATATATGAATAACTTTTTTTCAAACTTCAAGAATGTTTTCAGTAACATTTAGGCAAAAAAACATGTATATTTAATTTGCAAAGTATTTTGTAAATTAAAACTGTCACCTTTTTATTTTCAGGTCTTAAATTATATAATTACATATTTGTGACATTTACTTCTCCAAGCATATGATTAAGAACATTTATCTATCTTGCTATTGCAGCTGGAATTTCTTTGGGCATGTGCAGTGATGGAGTGGTGAAGGACACTATAAAGATCTCTCTTTTCTGGCATTTGGATTTTCTTGATCAAGTCCACTACAAAAAGGAAGACCTATAAATAGTGTGACTAATTTTTTTGACAATGCAATGCCATGAGAAAACAAGAGGGACAAGGAGCTTGTTCCAACAGATAAAACTATACTATTAGGATTGTTAGAGGTTCCAATCTTGGAGCCCCTGTGGTTTCCCTAATTACTCCCAGCTCAAAATTATAAGATAAACCTACTTGAGATACAGTGGACCTCAAGCCCTTATTGTCTTGACTGTAGGACTCTTCGCTGTCTAAGGTAAAGCACAATGTCAAATACCTACTGAAAGGTACTGACTGGATTAATCAGTTCCTGTTAGCCTGGTAGCAATGACTGTTGACTTGCTGCATGGCCAAATAACCATTTTACCTATTTCATTTCAAGGGCCCCTTTCTCCTGCATCTGATACTCATCCGAGATACTGCTGGATAATCTCCAAGCATAAAGCCCATGTCTACAGACTCACGTGAAACCTGCTGAAAAGTAATTGCTGGCTTTCAGCCTGAGATTCATTGGCTAATCTACAAGGGAATAGAATCTACAACCACTCCTGACTTTTGGCTAGAGGAGATAAACAGTGGTTATGTCCTTGGCTCCAAAACACTCCCTAACTATTAGGGTATTACGATGGATTAGCTGAAAATTCCATATTGTCCCAGGGAAGTATGAAGGCATACAACCACACAAAATATTGCACCAGTTTCCTTAGTTTTCCAGATAAAATGCATATAAAAGTATTTGGCAAGAATTATCTGGCAAATATTCACCTGGCAGCGGAGGCAAAAACACCATTATTCAGTGCACAAATGACATTCCACAGAGACCGACTAACAACCTCTCAGGCCTTTGGTTATGAGTTGTCCTAGAGGAAGAGCACATGCCAGCAAAAGGCAAGCTTAGGGTTGCCACTTTGAGCTCAGAAAAATATAGAACAGAGTTGTATAAGGAGAGAAAGTTATGGCAAGCGGAGCGAGCCCTTTGAGCTGGGGGGATTTGGCACTGTGAGGCTGCCCCCAAATAATCTTTTAAGTACGTCCTATTTCTGGAGCATTCTGAGGCTATGTGCATCTAACATAAGGGTGAGGAAGACATGTTTCATATTTGATGAGGACAGTAAGATCACTTCTCAAGTTGTCAGTTATCAGTGAAACGATAAGTCTATAGAAATTCAAAACTAGTAAAAGATATGCTGTGACAGACA
Source organism: Macrobrachium nipponense (assembly GCF_015104395.2). Lineage (NCBI taxonomy): Eukaryota > Metazoa > Arthropoda > Malacostraca > Decapoda > Palaemonidae > Macrobrachium > Macrobrachium nipponense. The sequence continues at coordinate 68,142,721 of NC_061091.1, forward strand.
AAATAATATATGTATACCATAAAGTTTATTTAATTCCTTCAGTGCTGCAAGATTGACAAAAAAAATATGCTCATGTAATTTTACAATAATGATGTTCATACAGCCAAATTCAGAACAAATGGCTTTCTGTATTGGTTCAATACAGAAACCAATCTCTCTCTCTTCAATAAAAAACGAATCTGCATTTTACAGAAAGGGTGGCAACCCTAGGCTGGCTTAATCTAAATCACATGAACAAATTCCTCATTAATGTATATCATGCAGGCAATCAGTATCCTGGTAGCCAAACTATTTTAACATTCAATTTAAGAGGTATCAAAATTAATATCTTTTGTTTGTTACTTTTTCTATAAGAGCTATGTTTTTCTCTTCTGAAGACTGCTTACACTATACTTTTCAGTTGGAAGAGTTTCATTTTAGCTCTCAAGATTTCACCACCCTTCCGTCAGGCAAACTATATAGTTGAAGGGAGCATCTACAGCATAAGACCATATTACTATAAAGTAAATGACTGTTTCTACCTTATGACTGTTGGAATTTGCTTCAAATATTTACCACTTATTCTACAACTAATAAAGAAAACTATCTCATGGGGAAATTTAGGAATTCAACCTCCAGGTTATTTTTTTTAGTTAAAAAAAAAAAAGAAAAAAATGGACAAAATAAATACTTATATATATTTATACTTAGCTCTGTAAGTGTCATTGAATTTGGTTCGGTCTTCTTGGGAAGGCATTTAATTTAAAAACAAAAAGTTTTGAGAATACAGCAAAAGAGCATTTTTGGACTTTCAAGAGCATCCCAAGAGAATAAGGACATCTCGAGCTAGTTATCCCTATATCCCTACTAGTATAACCAGTTTTCTCAATGACACTACTGCTAAAGAGAATGGGATATGTTAATGGGCGACAAGTATCTTTGTAACAGTTTTGATTTTTTTTTAACATGTATTTTTACAATTTGTCATTCACAGTGCTGTACAAGCGATGAACAAAATTGTTCTTAATATTTCAGGATATGTTTATTTCTATATAAAACTGAAAACTTAACAAAAAATTTGATATTTCCTAAAAATTTGGCATTAAGCAGGCCTTAAGCAAGGAACTTAACCCTTTAACGCCGAAGGGGTATAATAAAAATCGTCTCCCGTATGCCGGCGGGGTCTGGGAGTGAGTGCCGAAGCGGAATTTTTTTTTTTTTTTTTTTTTTTTTTTTAAGAAATCACAGCACGCTTAGTTTTCAAGATTAAGAGTTCATTTTTGGCTCCTTTTTTGTCACTGCGTGAAGTCTAGTATGCAACCATCAGAAATGAAAAAAAAAAAAATCATTATCATATATAAATAATGGGATATATGATAGCGCAAAAACAAACTTTCGTATATAATTGTATTCAAATCGCGCTGTGAGCAAAACGGTTAAAGCTAAAGTGTTAATTATTTTCCGTTGTACTGTACACTAAATTGCAATCATTTTGGTATATAACACATTGTACAATGATCAAGGCAACACAGAAAATATTATCACAAAATGATGCATGAATTCGTAACGCGCGGACGTAAAAAAAAGCGGTTTTCAAAAATTCACCATAAATCGAAATATTGTGCTAGACACTTCCAATTTGTTGCAAAATGAAGGTAATTGATTGCATATTACTAGACTGTAAGTGATGTAGCTTACAATTGCAGTTTTCGATCATTTCGGTCGAGTTAAAATTGACCAAAGGACGAATTTTTTCTATCGTTATGAAAATATTTCAAAACTGATAAAAGCTACAACCATAGGTTGTTTTTTGTTGTATCCTACATGAAATTGCACACATTTTCATATATAAAACTTTATGTAACGGTTAATTTAAAATGGTGCAAACATTACGAAAATCGGACGAAAACATTTATGATTTTTTCGGAAGTTACCGCGCGGGCGTAAGGAAATTATTTTTTTTTTTTCCATAAATTCACCATAAATAGAAATATTGTGCTAGAGACTTCCAATTTGTTGCAAAATAAAGGTAAATGATTTAATATTATTAGAATATACGAGTTTTAGCTTACAATTGCGCTTTTTGACCATTTCGGTCGAGTCAAAGTTGACCGAAGGTTGATATTTAGGCACTTACTGTTATTTATAGGAAATTATTTCAAAACTGATAAAAGCTACAACCATGGGTTATTTTTTGTTGTATTCTACATGAAATTGTGCACATTTCCCTATATAACACTTTATGTAACGGCTAATTTAAAATGGTGCAAACATTACGTCAATCGGACGAAAATTTTTTATTTTTTCGGAAGTTAACGCGCGGATGTAAGGAAATAGTTTTTTTCATAAATTCACCATAAATCAAAATATTGTGCTAGAGACTTCCAATTTGTTGCAAAATGAAGGTAAATGACTGAATATTACTAGAATATAAGAGTTTTAGCTTACAATTGCGTTTTTCGACCATTTCGGTAGAGTCAAAGTTGACCGAAGGTTGAAATTTTGGCACTTATCGTTATTTATATGAAAATATCTCAAAACTGATAAAAGCTACAACCATGAGTTGTTTTTTGTTGTATTCTACATGAAATTGCACACATTTTCATGTATAATACTCATTGTAATGGCTAATTTAAAATGGTGCAAAAATTATGTCAAAGTGACTAAATTTCTGAAATGTGTCGCTGATACTTTTTAGTGCGATAAGAAAGAAATTCTCGCTTGCGCGCCTGCGTAACGATTGTAAACAAAACAACGCCTTGATCCGCGAGCTCCCAGCATCCACCAAGGTGCGGGATTCAAAAGTTTTTGCCTAGTAGGCCTATAACTATTTTTCCGAGAATTTAAAAAAAAAAATTTATATCGACGTACCATACATCCAATCGGCACCCAACAGACAATTTATATAGACGTTTAATACGTCCAATCAGCGTTAAAGGGTTAATAAACTTACAAATCACATTTTTTATGTGTCTCTTATTTGTTAACTAAACAACATTTTGTAAACTGAAAGGTCTTTAAAAATGATCTGATATCTTCAGATATGCCAAACTAGACCCACTTCTTTTATTACTGTAAAATAACATTCTTTAAACAGAAATGGGGCATTTTACAATATTTCAACCTTAGGAGGTAATAGTACGTAATAATAGTACACATTCAGCAGATATTGTATTCTCCTTTTTGGATCTCAATTTTCATCCAGCACTACTTTCTCATGAATAATAGAACAGAATATAAAAATTAGGCCAAGGACCAAGTGCTGGAACCTATAGGGTCATTGGGCGATGCAACTGAATTTGACCGTAAAAAGGTTTTAACAGTTTAACAGGAGGAAAACCTCACAGTTGCAATATAAGCCAACTGTTAGGAGAGGGTGGAAAGTAAGATGGAAAGAGACTATGATGGTGCTTCTCATGAATAGACATTGAGATTTTCAACTTAGGTGGTAATGGCACTAATACACATTTATCAGAAACAGTATTTCAGATTTTGGATTTCAATTTTTTCCCAATTTTACTCTCATGAATAATAAAACAGAATACAAAATTTAGGGCAAAGGCCAAAGACCAAGTTCAGGCTTGAGTCGAGTCACTGGAATTCTTCACCGGAATTATTGTCTCCCCTTTCTAGGGACAAGTTCCTTCCTATAACCAAGATCATAGGCCAATTGTGGGTCACTGGGATTCTTCAAGTTATTGTCATCTCTTTCTTTGGAGAAGTTCCTCCCCATGACCAAGATCAGGGTCCAGTTGTGTCACTGGCATTCTTGAATGAAGTTGTTGTTTCATCTCTCTAAGGAAAAGTTTCTCTCAATGACCTAGATCAAGGTCCAATTGTGGGTCACCAAAATTCTTCACCAAAATTATTGCCACCTTTTTCTAGTTCTAGGGGCAATTTCCTCCCTATGACCAAGATCAGGGTCCAGTTGTGGGTCACTGGCATTCATCACCAAAGTTATTGTCTCCTCTTTCATCACAAGTTCCTTACTATAACAAACTTCCTTTCTAGGGACAAGTTCCATTCTATAGACAAGTTTAGTGTCGAGTTATGGGTCACTTCTATGGAAAAGTTCCTCACTATGACAAAGATCAGGGTCCAGTTGTGGGTCACTGGCATTCTTAAAGTTATTGTCTCTTCTGTCTAAGGGCAAGTTCCTCAAAATTACAAAATCCAGGGTCCAGTTGTGGGTCACTGGCATTCTTCACCAAAGTTATTGTCTCCTCTTTCTAAAAAAAGTTCCATCCATGACTAAGATCAGGATCCAGTTATGGGTCATGGCAATCTTCATCAAAGTTATTTTCTCCTCTTTCTATGGGCATTTCCTCAAAATGACAATGATTAGGGTCCAGAAGTGGGTCGCTGGCATTCTTCACCACAGTTACTGTCTTGTCTTTCTAGGGAAAAGTTCCTTAAAATGACCAAGTTAATAGTACAGTTGAAGGTTACTGGCATTCTTCAACGAAGTTATGTACTGCCTCCTATTTCTAAGGACAAGTTCCTAATTATGACAAAGATCAGTGTCAGTTGTGGGTCACTGGAGTTCTTCACCACAGTACTGTCTTTCTGGGAACAAGCTCCTCCCTATGACAAAGTTCAGTCGATTTGTGGGTCGCTGGCGACCTTCACCAAAATTACTGTCTCTTTCTCAAGACTAGTTCATCCCAGCTACAGTATCAAACTAAGGCCCTAATCTGCAACCTCTGAAGAGAGGTTAATAGTTAAAATTCGTAAAAATAACATTTCTCTTAGGAGCACAAGACTACTGCCACCAGGTTCTCAAAATCACAAATTTATTACAGAAAACAAAACCTTAAGGAACATGGTCAATAAGTTTTCAAAAGTTGTACCAAACACTTGAGGAGCATGGGTAAAAAGTTTTCAAAAGTAGTACCACAATAATGTATAAGGGGGAAACTACCCAGATGCTCTAATAGTAGTATTCATATTCATTCTGAAGTTCCCCCTTCTAAATCAATGAGTATTTAGTTAACCACCACCCTTTTTTTCACCACCTTATAACTTGAATTTGCATTTTAATCCTTTCCTAATTCAAACTTCGACATGAAATACAATACTTTTAAGACATGAAAGGTGCAAGTCACTGGATAAGAAAGATTAAATGTGCATTGAAATACTCAGCCCCACTGGTCCACAAAAGGGACTGCAGACACTGAAGTCATGTGTGCTAGAAATTGATAAGGTTCCAGTACAGGCAGTCCCGTTATCAGTGGACTCAGTCAATGGCATCTGGTGACATGGGGCTTGTGCTTAGTGCCAAAAAATCAGCAATTTTTGGCACCATCATGCGGAGAGGTTATCGGTGCCAAAAGTACCAATAATAATTATGGCGCCATAACATACCTAAAGGAGGCGCCATTAACCGGTTATCAGTGCCATTCACCGGATATCGGTGCCATAAATCACCAAGTTTTCGTTACTACCAGTTTTCGCTTATCAGCACCCTGCCAAGAATAGAACCCCACCCCCCCAATATCAGGGGACTGCCTGTATTATGCAATTCCCAATTTTCATACCACACCCATTCAGGTTGTTATATGAAGCTCATTTACAAAACCACTGTTTAAGTAGTACAATTTTAATATTCTTATAGTTTAATCAGATCAATGTAAATTAATGATTTATGCAATGATCAATACAGGTATATATGGCAAGACAAATATGTAATTGTTAATTTATTAAATGATCAATAAAATATGGCAAGACAAATATAATTGTTAAAAAGTTAGTCATCCTAAATTCGACATTACATATCCTAATTCTTACTCAAAACTCATGCATGGTCAAAATTCCAACATAAAAGAAAAAAAAAATCATGCGCAGATTACAGACTAACAAGGTTTAGACAGACTAATAATGGAGGCAACCCAAATTATAAAATTGTCAAAGAATCTGTTCCATCACAAATACTTATCGTAAATTTTAAAATCTTTGCTTTGTTCAGATTCTGTTCATCACAAATACTTATCGTAAATTTTAAAATCTTTGCTTTGTTCATATTCACAGATTAAAAGCATCCACCATAATATTCTGCATCCTTCCATTCATATATTGACCTTCATACATACCAGCAACCTTTCACTGTTACCCCCCTGTATACCATTCAACTTTTAGGTAAGCCTTCTCGCTCAACAAATTTATTTTATGTTGTTCGTACAGCCTAACCCACGTTGACAATCTTGTCAAAGACATCCGTACTTGCACCACCAATTCTTTTCAAATGCAGTACTCAGACAAATGATGCTAAAAATATACCAACCACCACCACCTCAATTCTATCACACAATGATTGGTCTAAACGGAAAAATTCTCCAGACAAATCATTTCTTAGATTCACCCCTACGAAATCAAACGCACTTGCCTACCCATTACCTAATTTAACAGAAAGGATGACATTATAGAATTTTACTATAACAGACAGTGCTTATCAAACTAAAATTACCTAGGTTTCTTTAAACTAAAATTACCTAGGTTCCTTTACATCAGATTCATTGAGTAATCCAACAATAACTTGCTAAATCACTGGGAAAGGTTATGGGCCAGTCAGTAAATGAAGCTATCAAGAAATTTTGCCACATCTCTACTTTCTGGACGATTTCATTTTATTTTATCAACCTAAAAGAAAAAACTTCATACCTGGTGGTCAATCAAAGGACAGCATACTGAACAAAAATACTCAAATATGTTCATTTTAATAAAACTTAAAATGTACATAATGCATAAGATTCAACTCTCACATGTGCATGTACCTAAATACAGATTATATATACATATAGTACATATATAAAATTGTGATTTTAACTGGAGCAAGTGTGCATTGTGCATGATACTGTTCATGTAAGCAAATGTATATTACACCCCTATCAATGTACCCATATGTGTGTGTAAGTACAGTAGTACTCACAAAATCCCATACAAATGAAAAATCACTCGTACACTTTGCACGTGTAGTGGATTTCATTTTTTCTTCCTGAAAAAATGTTGGGCAGTTTAGCAGACACAATCACATTCCTGACAGAAATCTCAAGACAGTCACTCTTGAATAGTTTGTCAAGTCACTATTATTTTTTTTCAAGCCTTCTTTCAAAGAAGCATTGCTCACATACAGTACACCCCACACACGAGAAACCTGAAAATGTCCTTAAACAAGCCAGGCCCCATTACCTAAAAGCAATTTGGTAGTTGATATAACGTACTATACCCGAGACTGCTGTTAAAATATTTACAATGCTTTCAAATGTGACAGGAATGTGTCCATCCGTAAATTTGTACCTGATGAGCGCCTTCATAAACCATTATCCATGGACATCCTGCTTAATACATAATTACATAATCATACCCAATACTGCTACCAACCTTAACCCCAAATCAAGAAAATTTTCAATATTATGAAATTTGTGTCTTTAACAAGTCAATAGCCTCCTTACTCCTTTTTTTCTTTTATTCACAGCAAATTGTAAAACAGTGTGACATAAGGAAATCAAGAAAAGAAAAATAAAGTATATGAAGTGTATGGAAAAAACATACATATAAAACTAAAATTCAGTAAAATGATGAATCAGATCAAGCTGAATGTATCGGAAAGGTTTTCTGCTGGAAAGTTCCAAATAACTGAAGTGAAATAGGGTTGTTTAAAATGTGATGATGAAGATGAATGATGATGATGATGATTATAGTTAGTTTGTTGTATCATGGATATGCTGTTAGTCTTACACTGACACTGAAAGGAAAACAAATTCTGTAGTAAAATTCAGCCGTTAACACAAGAACTGAAAGACGGAATATTAGTCAACCAGTTGAAAACAAGAGATCCACATTCCTTATGTTAACATTTAGATCATATGAGCCCTTCAAACTCCTCTCCTTTGTCTATTTCGATAGCAAAAAACCCTCTAGACTATGTGCAACGCATATTACCTTGACAACATCAGTGTGGCCGCCTGCACACGCATACATGAGAGGAGTGTTGCCCGATGACGATTGGGCGTTCACATCAGCATTATGGGCAATCAACAATTTGACAATTTCTACGTGCCCAGCAGACGCTCCTTCCATCAGTGGGGTGCAGTCACCCTTGATGCCTCGGTCTTCAACATTGGCACGCATGGCAAGAAGCACCTGAAGGGAACAGTCATTAATACGCCTCCTCCTCTTCCACACCGAACGAAGAGACAGAAAACCACTGCCCTTCCTGGGCACAAAATAAACGAGGAGAGTACACCATGAGAAGGGAGCCCTAATTAATTGGAAATACACAAATTTTTATGTAATACACGCAATTTGTGCATAGTAACAGCCATAATTCTCACACACATCACGCATACTGTGTAAATACACGTACTGTTTACTGTTGGTAAATATATTTAATGTGGAAAAATAACTTCAACAGAACTAGGATGATGATGGCTAAGTAGGAATCCATACTGCTTTTCAGTTCACTTCAATAAACTATGCCTTGAGGATACATGTCCAACAGAATTAAATAGCTGTCAATTTGTAATTGAAGGCCTTATTTTGTCCCCATATGGTTTCCTTTTCTGCTTTTAATAGACTGAATTTTCATTAGACATACCACAAGAAGCCTTAAAATTCAGGCAATATTTTCCACTTTAACACTTTGTTATCTGTACTACTGCAAAAGGGTCTTTCTCAAGTGAAGGAATATTCCAGGACAAAAAATGCTGTAAGACATTACTCCACAGCACCTTTAATTTATGACAATTTTTTGTAATTGCATTATTACATAGTGGTATGCTATTTTGAAAGTAAAAATCTAATATTTCTCATCAGACCACTTTTTTGGCCAAATGATGGACAACAGAAAAGTAAGTTAATCTTGGTTAAGTCTGTGTCTTAGAAATTCTTAAAAACATCACAGCAGCTTTTTTTCTCTCTCTTATCCTAGTTACATTTATTCATACTTATCCTGATGTTGGTTTTCAATCTGTTACAACTCTGCCACACTTCAAGTATCCACAGGCAAACATCATTCAATTCACTATGAAGCAAATGTTAAAGAAAGATTTAGAAAAATTCTTTCGTAGAATTTCTAAGAATGCTCTAAAAGCAAGCCAACGCACCAAATCATTTGTTCAAACACCAGGAACATTTCAGTCAGCAACCATCAAAGTTAGGGGAAGAATGATCTATCATTACTGCATACTACACAAATATAACGATTGAATCAAATGTACATTTTTAAAATGACTACCAACAGCTAACTTAATGTGATGTCTTTAACGAAAACCCCAAACTTAAAAGAATAACATACAGTACGATATTCTTTATACTGATTACTAATTCAGATGGCAACGTAATAAACAATTACTTCTGGCAAAAACTAAAAAGGAAATTGCTTAACTGTAAACCCCTTCCCTTACCACAAGCAAATGAACAGACACATATTACTAATCCTGAGAAAATAAAATGTATTTAAGGCACTTATTCAGTTATATCAGCTAATAAATTTTACCCATAAGAACAAAATCGTCTTTTACTATCAACATTGTAGTTGAGCTCCACAAAACAATCATTAAATTACAAAGAAAAATATTTAACATATAATATACTTAAGTGATGTTCTAATACTGCCACTGTAAGACATAAGACAACATTTCAAATTGAAATTTTAAACAAAACGTGCCACTGTTATATCTAGGACATGTGAGTGGGATGGGATGTGAAATGTAAGCCAAACATGCCCATAGGACTGGATTAAAAGCAATTTAAGTAAACAGATGAATCATGACATGCTGTGAGGTAAATAGCTGCCAACTGTTGGAACCACAAGTCTTCTGTGGGCACCCAACCATCTGCAGGGATACATTAAGGGGATATACAGGTTGAATAAGGTCTTAAACTGAAAACACCCAAGGCTCTAGGGATCTGTTCAATGCATAAAAAACAAAAAGCTTTGGTTACAAACATGCTATGCTAACATCACTAAAGTTTTTAAAACAAGCCATTCTGAGAGGGATGAGAAAGGCACAGCACACTGAATAACAGAGACCAAGAAATAATCAGCGGAGCAGAAAACAACACATAACCTAGCCCAAGATTAGCACCAAGAACATTCAGCACATTGCGACTGGAACAACTGCATAAGCACGTGAGCCAGCAACACCACTAGCTGCTATGTTTGTGAAGCATGATGCAAATGAGCAAAGCACAGGGATGTTACACAGCAAGAAGGAATATATGCAGAGGGAAGGTTGATTAAAGCTCAGATGAAGAGTGTAATGAGTTGCAGTAATTTGAAATTTAAAGGAGCTGTGAATAAAATGAAAGAGAAAGTAACCGGCAAGCCAAAGGAACTTATTTTCAATAGGTAATTTTATTTTTCTCCAAGATTTTATAGACTAAATGTTGAAAATCCTCAATCAAAAACAATTCACAATTCCCAAAATAGCACATGAGACATTATTATAATTGCAATAAGTGTATGACACAAGCATGCATTTAAAAAATATTACTGCATCTATATCACTACTGTATGTGCGGAGGTAAATTTGACTGTTAAAACTTTTAACACAAAATTGCCACCTTTATTAAAGTCTTTCCCTGCCACCTCTATTCAAGCCTTTCCCATCTTGAATATTCGTAAAACTAGTAAGATAAGACACTCGAGACATTGTAACATTATTGCACCTACCCCTATGTATGCTTAAACCTGGAGATATTCTTTTTAAACAATTACAATCACTACTCCATATAATATATTGTAATAATGGATAATGAAAAGCTTAATACTAATAATTTTGAAAACTGGAGGATAAATAAAATAATGACTTGCATGTACTGTATATATATTTTTTTTCAACACCTCTTCCTGAGAGGACATGGCTCCAGGTGTAACTACTCCATTTCTCAGCAAGCACTATGGGATAAGGTTGTTAGCCCATGCACACCCCGACTACAGCTCAGTATCTACCAGGTAGGTATTCAATTCACTGCTTAGGCCAATGCAAGAAAAATGGGCTTTTAACAACATACATATGACAACGATTGACACGTTACACCATCCAAATTGTGATCAGGCAGCATCTACTTTCATGGTATTTAAAAACAAAATGTTCAATAACCTGTGTTAGTATGTAGTCTTGCAAGTCCAGCATCCTAGATTTTCAAGTGTATCTCAGCATAAATCTAGCAATAAACTTGACAAAAATACATTCAAATTGCTGTCATCAATGGCCACAAAAAATTAAAGTTCATTCAAAAATGGTTACATTCAGAATCAGACAGTATTAACTCAGCACAACAAGCCATGGAGAACTAGCACACTATGGGATCACCTAATTAACAGGGTATGAGTCTTGAACAGGTTCATCCTTGTCACTTCTTTATGATCTCTTCAAAATCTTCACAGATGCTGGCAGTCACTTAATTTTGAAATTTGGGTGAACAACTAATTGCCAGTTTTTGTCAAACACCTTAAATAGTGTTCACTTTACCCTTATCAAGATACAAGTTCTTCGTGAATGGTGAGCTGTTTAGTCAACCAGTATCTTACTAAATTCAGCTTCTTTAGCTTTCCTGGGCTTTGTCCTATCAAATCTGATGTACAAATAATTATTCTTACTGTAGGTTGAAGAAAAGATATGCCCTATCCTAATAGCAAGGCAAAATCATACATTTGTCCATTTTTCATGATGGTTATCACAAGTCCTACTTTTTCATCTAAAGTATGCAGTACATTGGTTGTGTGTGCCACTTTTTACTGTCGGTACTTCCACCAATGAGCCCTGCCTAAGTTGGAGGCACACAGACATTTTTTTCCATCAGGTCTTCCTATCTGTAAGTCCATGGCCCTCTGCTCAAGTACCTTGGTCAAAACCCTAACAATTATAAAAACCTCCAGTTGATATCTATCTAAATTGTTTCACTTATCTACCTGATTATCACCATTACAAACATGCAATCCAGCCTGCATATATCTTAATATAAATTCAGGAAGAATATCCAATATCTATCAAAATTACCACCATGATACCAGCCGTTCCATTATCTCAATAACTTGAGCCATAAACATACCCCAAAAGCACAGCACCACCCATATGCCTTCCATGCATTATTCTTCATCCAAGCAGAAATTTGGAATTCCATACATTGTGGGGTCTTAATCCCTCCCCCAGCAAGAAAAGAAAGGGACGTGTGTGTGTGTGTGTGTGTGTGTGTGGTGTGTGTGTGTGTGTGTGTGTGTGGTGTGTGTGTGACTTCAAAGAATACTTCACACACATTATGGAAATAGATTGTAATGTGCCAAACAGGTAAAAATTAACTTCCAACATTTCAAATAATTTGCAATTTTGTATAAGTATCCTATGTAATAGGGATACTTATACAGACGAATTTTAACACGGAAATGTAGCAAAGGACAGAGCTGGCTTCTGTATCTTGAAGATACACAACAGCAATACTACATTACACACTCACATTAACAAATGGGTACACTGATAAAGTAAGAAGTCTAGGATAATTCCTGAGAAATACTGAGTATGAACTGTTACTCTACTAAACTCTTGACCCGTTTGAGAGAATGTCTCTAGATATCAAATAATGAAGTCCATGTCCCATTTAGCTTGATATTAAACAGTCCAAGCAGGAACAAGCACAAGAATAAAGCACCCATGCAACTTTACTGCTTGGCATACAATGCATAAAAAACCGGCTTCACTTTTTATAAAATTTCTCCTAATGCTTTACAATATATCCTATTAAACTATTTTCTGTGAACTTTTCTTTTCAACGCACCACTGCTACTAATGAAACTTCAAGACCTACTGTAGGTATACTAGGAAAACTGACCTATGGGTTAATGGTGATATACTGTCTAAATCAATCTTTGCCTACTGTGCAATGTGATCCTAGACACCTAAATTAATGTCATGGGTATACTCAATGCAAAAACTACAGGACTGTATATAAAAGAAATAATTTAGTTAGTTCTGTATACTATTCACAGTATAATGATTGAGTATATACGATAATGCATTGGGTAATAGCTGAAGAGCATTCAACACATTTGGAAGGGACAAACTTCATATGAAATTCCCATTTTAGCGAGAGTGTCCATTATCATCATCTCCAGTAATACCGTGAACTTGTGCGTGGTTAGGTTCCAGACCACCTCGCGCAAGGGGAAGTTTCGCTAAGTTTGGCACGGTCTCTAAAATTGCTAATAAATGCTTACTTCTAGAGTTTGAACACTAAATATGACCCTAATCATGCTGTATACCAAACAATCTCAAAATTCTTCAGTAATGAAAAAAATAACTACAGCCAACCAAGATGGCCATTCCTAGGATATTAGAGAAAAAAAACGTATTTTGATAACTATAAAACTCCACTTCAATAGGTTATGGAGGGATATTATTAATTACCACCATTAAACTTCTCCCAGCTGTAAAGAATAACCTTAATGGTAAAATGTCTGACCGCACATGAAAACAAGCTCTACTTGTAGAGCTAATTCTGAGCTTATGCAGAGAATTTTCATCTTGACATACAGCATTGTACAAAACTCCAAGATGACACACACTTATGTCAACACGGAATAAATTCAAGTTTTCATACTTCAAAACTACTGCAAGGTATTCAAAATACTAAAATTGATCAATTTGTGTAGTTTGTGTTCTCTTGATGAAAATTTTGAAAACCAAGGTCATATGATTAATTACAAAAACACAAGAGCAAACACAGTAAATTTATATCTGGTGTATGGAGCACCTATTTGAAAACCACTGAAAAAATACCAGCATACTAACTTTTTGCATACTATCAATTGGGTGGCAGTCATAGCAGAGTCTAATTATCAAAAGCTCAAAACAGAAACAGTACAACACAAACATAATCATGATAGTCAAAAGTAAATTGCTCACAAAGATCTATAGTACAGCTATCTATTGAGATTGATACAACTTGTTTACAACTTCAATTACCCGTTACTTTGGATGAAAAAACATTAGGGCTCTAAAACCAAAATCATCTGTAAACTCACTGATAAAAATAGCCTGGACCAGGCTCTCTTTCCATAGCGCATCGGTCTAACTTATTGGACACCCCAATTATACTATAAAATTAGTTTTGCCTCCTACCTGAGGGAAACCACCACCTAGTCCATGCTACAGTAAATATCAATATAGAAAAATTGTACATCTGTCAGATGTCCAAATAATCAACATAGAAAAAAAAATGTAGATAATTTGGGTTTTGAATAGCTAGATGGATCACTGAAATGCTAATCGATTTATATTCCTAAATGCAACCCTATTGTAATACATCAATACAGGCAAATTTTTTTTTCCCCGAACTTACCTTTATTTATAAAACTGATCCGTGAATGCATACAGCAGATGTAGCCTTAAATTTAAAGAGTACATACTACAGAAGCTATTTTTAATACAGAACAAGCAAATGTATAGTGAAGTACTTACTTACCTCTAACCAGCAACCAGCACTACAAAATATGAACAACAGAAAAGAAAACGGATCAAATCACTTGCCTGAGCTAGTTCATAGTAACCAGCAGAGCAGGCTAATGAAAGAAGACTCTCCCCTTCCTCTGTTGTTTCATGGACCGATCTTCCCTCATCCAGCAGCCTTCGAACAGTCAACACGTCTCCGTCAGTGCACGCCTCAACCAACGTACGTTGCCCGTCTCCTGGCGTGCTGCTGCTGCTACTGCTGCTACTACTGCTGCTGCTGCTACTGCTACTACTACTCCCTCCCACCGTGGCTGCAGCAGCTGCCGCCGCCGCTGCCGCCGCTGCTGCTGCCGCCCCTCCTACTGTCTCCGAGCGCATGCGCGTTAAGGCTGCTGCAGCTTCGTCCAAAGCACAAGAAACACTAGAGGTAAGTCGACGAAGAACTTCTGGATCTGAGAGTAAAGAAAATCTTATTTAAAAATCATTTACAGAAATAAAGGTTGTTAAAGACAACTATTTACATAAAAATGATCCCCAAAACCAATTCAGTAACACCTCATCTCAACAGTCAACTTGGGGAGGTGTCCTATGTTTAACAAAATCTTAATTCATACAATCTACAGGATACCCAAGGTCTGGAGGAACAAAAAGAGATTTATATAAATTTCTAGTTTTTTTGGAGGGTATGTACCTTTGTCTGCTAATTTTATACAGGGCAAGTAAGTACCACTTAGTACTGGGTTTTTGGTGAATTCACATAAATCTAAAAAAACTCTGCAAATCTGGTTAGGATTCTTACTAATTAACCCAAGATATCAATCACATTTTATCAGATATTGCTTACATTACCTCAAATACATGTTAACAAATGAACTTCAACATTTATGTATGTTGTCCTTTTGTGTAATGGGTCCTGTTGTGCTTACTTTTGAGAAGCCTCCTATAACACCTCAATTACACAATCTTTTGTTCTCATTGTGAGGGAAGAGAAAAAGGCAAAATATTATTATAATGGGATGTATGAAGTATAAAATCTTCATTTGTCCAATACCTCTTCAATTACATATCACTGTAACTGAATTAGCTGGAGGCTGATGTAAAAGGACAATTCATTCAAATACATGTTTTTAGTTCCACCTTCTAGATACAAGCAATGTTTGCATACTTGTAAAATACAGAAACCATCATAAGACAGCTGACCATACACAAGCAACAGGAGGCATGACAGTTGATACCCTGGAACAGTTGTCTCCAATGTGATGGAATGTGAAGGATATCATGAAGACAAGGAAGAGGAAGAAATTGTGCAATCCCTTCCCACACGCAATCTGCTGTGATAACTGGTCCCAACAAGAATACATCAAGGATCTTTCAACTGACACCACTAATTCAAAATACTGTCCAATTGAGTGGTATCTCCAAGTCCCCTCCTAATGGCTAACAAGATAGGAAAGAGCAAAAAATTCACGTGCCTAATTCTTGAACTGAGAAAAATTCTCTGTACAACGTTAGCGTTACCTTTCAATACATGACAGACAAAAAGGAGTGTGTTCCCAGAGACATAAAAGGATCAGTCTGGACAAAATGGCAAGATGAAAGAAACAAACTCAGCACAATGCAGATAATACTCTTGATTGCATGCACTCAACAAAGGAGGATTTTAATAAATCCCATGAAGAAATAAATAAAGCATAAACATCAACTGTCATGTCCCACTAATCAAGGAACTGAGTCTTAGCTACCAAAGCTGGGCCATACTAGAAAGCCTTGCAGCTCTTTGGCATGCTAAAAAAAATTCATGGCTTGAATTGCACTTAAGAGAATCTGTGAAAATAGTAAAACTGCTATCTTCAAAAAGTCAAATTTCCTTAATTCAAACTAAAATGGCAATAACTTAGCTGTAAACATGGAGCAATAATTAGGTAATGATCCACAGCGTTCAAAATTTGGAACACTGCTCCACAGCCAACACCAGTATCAGATTTGAAACAGTATATAGTATACAGAAATCACTTTCATGCTGAGATGCACATCTAAATAAGTAAGTTCCACCATTTCCTTTGATATATTCTTCTTGGATGAATTAAACTATTTGCAATATGTAATATAAAGTAGCCTCCAAGGTGGAATTACTGAAAACTTGAAAGACAACACGAGTAATGGTTGTGTTTAACCTGGTCTTTTAATGATATCTACAATAAGGAAAATATCTTTCATTTCTGACTGCAATGCTAGCTAAAGAACTTGGAAGTCTCTGGAACCTAATCCCACTTCACACCAGCAAAGTCTGGAAATGGAGATCCAGAGGCAGCTCTCCAGCATCCACCAACATTACTTTCAATGGGAGAAGATCTAAAAGCTCCTGTAGAAAACAGAATGCCTGCATGATGAGCAGAATAAAGAGCTTTTTTACTTTTACAGAGGGGCAGATGTGAACACTTTGCAACCATAAGCTAACTTTGGTAAAATTAAGTATGAGATAATACTCTTAAAAGATATAGTGGCTTTACACATTTTGTTTTCAAGTTAGATACATCGGAAGACCAAGTAAGCTTGTTGTCCAATATTAATCCAAGAAGGGATTCATTGTCCATTTATAGATAAATCAGGATCGGGATGGGCTCCTCTTAGGCAACAAAAGAGTACTATGTATTACAGTTTTGGTGATAGAAAATTTTAACCCTCTTTTCTCAGCCCATGTGACAACTTTGTTAATATTGAGTTGTAATTGTCGCTCTGCTACTGCCATCTTTGAGGATGCAAATGACAGGGAGAAGTCATCCACAAACAATGTATAAAGAATTTCTTTAGAAATTAGCTTACCAATGCCATTAATTGGTAATGCAAATAGGGTGACACTGAAGACACTACCTTGAGGCACTCCTCCTTGGTACTGAAAGACATTGATGCTCCAACTTGCACTAAAAATCTTTGCGATTTTAAAAAGGATTTAATAAAAAGTGGTAGTTCTCTCAATTCACAATCATACAAATCTTGTAAAATTCCATGCCTCTATGTGGTATCATAAGCTTTTTCCAAATCAAAAAAGGCTGATGTTGCTTACTTGCAAAAGCTTCACAAAACATCTGTAGTCGAGTGCATATTTCTAAAACCACACTGAGCTTGGGAGAGGAGGTTATTGTGTTCCAGATACCACACTAAAAGAGTATTGACCATTTTTTCCAAAACTTTACAGATATGATGTTAAAGCAATAAGACGGTAACTGCTTGCTAACAAGCTATCTTTTCCTGACTTGGCAAATATTAGAATCCTTGCTAATTCCCATACTAAAGAAAATAGGTGTTCTCTAAAAATTACATTTATTATACTAAGGATAAACAACTTAGTATATTCTAGAGTGTCTTATCATAGCATATGGATTATCATTGAGACCAGGAGCTGTCTTTAGAATTTTTCAGAGCAGATTCAAAGTCTTTCATTGTAAATGGTATATTAAATGACTCCTCTTTAGGTGGTGTGAAATCTACTCTTTTTTGTTCCTCCCTCCATCAGTATTCTGAACAGGTTTGTCATCACATTTCTTTGAACCCTCTGCAAAATAACTGGCTAGCTTATTTGCAACAATCTGAGGATCAGCAACCTTGGTATCATTGATTTTTAATACTGGTGTCTTTAATGGGATGTATTTACCTGCTATTTTCCCTACTTCCATACCAAAGTAAAAGGAGTTTTGACGTTTATTGAGCTTAGGAATATTGTCCAACAGCCATTTCGGGATCATTTAATTTTGAGCCTAAACTGGGCTCTTGCCTTACGATACTGTACTTTGTAGTGATCGCATCAAATTCTTTTATAGCATGTTTTGGCAACTCTCAGTGCTGCGTGTGTCTTACGGCATTCATCGTCCCACCATGCAACAGGTTTGTGCACAAAATTATCAGAAGTTCTTGGGATTGAAGGCCTGCTACAAATAAAGTAGTATTAATCATTTCAATAACATCTATTATTGGAAATTCTTCTGCAGTAGCATCCACAGAACTTTTTTCAGTAAAAATATGCCATTTGCCTTTTCCTACATATATATTCCATTTTGGTAGTCTAGATACTGGAGGACTTTGGGCAAGACTAATAATAATTGGGAAGTGGTCACTGGTATAACGATCATTCATTACCTCTCAACCAAAGTCAATAATTGAATCTTCACTGCATATTGACAAATTGATTGCTGATAAAGTTCCCGTTTGTGTGCGCGGACTCTGTTAATGACGATCCAATTTTATGGGGCTTGTCTAGCGCCATACAAGAATTAATGGTGCCATAACAGGCTGAGATTCGATTATAACCGAGGAGCCACTAACCAAAACTCAGCACCATAAATAGCAGTTTCAGTTAATGGCAGTTTTTGTAATAAACTATCAATATACTCTACTTGGGTATTGGCATTTTTAGTTTGTGTGTTTTTTTTTAACTGTCAAAATAGGCCATAATAGCTATATCTGCAAGTGGGTTGTGTTACACATCCCCTACAAATCCCAGGAATTGACTATTTTTAAAGGTCCTGCCAACCACCGAATTGAGGAATTATTGAATTTTGGTTATTTACGGATTTTTACTGTTTTGTCTAAATAAATGTACCCTAAATCATTAACATGCACAAAAATAAAAAAGTGCTAGTAATGCACCTAAAAAAAAACAAGGTATATTGACAATATTGTTTATCGCCTGTATGGCACTGGGCGCAATGAATTGTAAGACCTAAAAAAAGTCTGAGACTAATTCTGAGTAGGTCGAAGCGAGACTTTATTGCGGGGTGTGTGTGTGTGTGTTTGTTTCACGAACAATTTGTTCATCGCTTGTAGGCACTGAACAAATTGTAAAAAAACATTAAAATACAACTTGTACAAAAGTAATTGTCACCCACTAAAATATACCATTCTCTCTAGTGGTAGCATCAAAGGGAAAAGGGGTTAGATTACAGTGGTTCTCAAACTATTGGTTGCGGGACCAATTTTGGTGTGTCACAGGGACATGGGAAACTATCACATTTTCAGTGTATTTCAGTTACTTAATTGGATTCTTTTAACCACAAATTACTTATGCATGTTCATCCTCTCCGTCCTGGGCCCCTTCTAATGGTGCCATGGATCCCACTAGTTTAGTTCTGTGAATGAAAAGCTGTACACTTTTTTTCCAAGAGTTTATATATCACCATACATTTTCTTTCTCTTTACTTCACTCTGGGTTGAGAAGGATAGAAACGTTCCAAATAGGGTCACCCATGGAAAAGTTTGAGAACCACTGGGCTGTAATGACGTAGGGATAATTCGCTCAAGATGTCCTGACTGTCCAAGGATTCTCTAAGTGTAAAATTTACTTTTTTCAAAACTAAATGCTCATTTCTTTTTACAGTGTACTGATAAACATATACAGGCAAGTCCCATTATCAGAAGGGGTCCGTTCTCAGCCGGATGCTGATCAGCAAAAACCGTCATTCACTGAAACTTGGGGAATTATGCAAGTTTCAGTTAACTGTGCAGGTAACTGGTTAATGGCACCTCTGTTAAGTATCTTATGACGCCATAACTCTATAACCAAAACTTGGCCCGTTATGGTGCCATAAATCGCCAATTTTTGGGGACTAGATAAGCGCCATAAAACCGATCGCCATTAACTGAGTCGGCAGTTAACCGGGGACTGCCTGTATCTTTATTTTCATGTAAGCAAAATCATTTTCTAGTCCAAATTTTTTCCATATTCTTAAAAGTGACACCATGAATTTTTTTAAAATTACAAAACATGAACTCTGAGGTCGAACTTCTAAGTTTCCTGACGAGAGAATTTTCATTATTAGTTGTAGAATGTCATAAATTTTTTTAAGCAAATCCCTTTCAACATAAGGTAGAAACAGTCATTTACTTTATAATGGGGCCTTACGGCATAATTCACTTTATAATTGGGCCATGTGGCATAGGCAGGCGCTTGCCTAAATGAAAAATATTAAAGTACAGGCAGTCCCTGGTTATCTGCAGGAATTCTGTTAAGCGGAAACCGCCATTAATCAAAACTCAGCGATTTATGGAACCATAAAGGCACCGACAACCGGTTATCAGCGCCAAAATGGTGCCTCTGTTAGGTATGTCACGGGGCCATAACTACTATTGGTGCTTATGGCACTGATAACCGGTTTTCAGCCCATTATGGGGCCACAAATTGCCGATTTTACATAAAACCGATTTGTCGATAACCGGGGACTGCCTGTACAGAAGTTTACTATCCCTGCCTCACGATCTTATAAGGTTAAGAAAATTACGATTTGTTTTCAGCCACAAATAAGACAAATCTATCATTATTTTCCCCTCTTCTACTCCTTCACAACTCCACTTTAAGCTTGGTGCAGCCATGGACATTATACTTGCCATTCCACTGGATATCTAATTAGTATTGTTTTTTACTTTTAATTTTTCAAGTAGTACATGGCACAGTATCTTGGTACTCATTTTCATACTCTTGTATTTATATGTCTGACACCTTTGTGAATGTAACTGTTAATTTTACTAAATCACTTATTCCTGAAACTGCATTGTTAATCTGAATGATTTCATTCAACATGGTCCTATGTTCATAAATTATTTTTAAAATTAATTTAAGTTTTCACTAAGAACTTTAAAAACCTACAAACCGCTCATATAACTGCAGAGAGGAAACTGCAGAGAATCATACCGTGCTACTCAGACCAGTTTTTTTTATGAAAAAATAGAGCTAAATACTAACCTGCAGCTTCAAGAAGAGCCACTAATCGCGAATGAGTATCAGGATCAAAGTGCGGTTGAGTGTGGTGATGTGGCGAGGTTGTGTTAAGGTCAGGCGTGGTGGCCGTAGCATGGGCTGCGGCAGCCGACAACAAGAACTTGTTGCGGACGTTCCCACCAGCTCCAACCACCTCCTCCTCCTCCCCCTCACCCTCACCCAAGGAAAATGGCTCCACCTGCAAATATGATGACACCCATGAGGATATTGTTAAAATAAAATACACACACACAATCCACATAAAAAATTTTAAAACTAGTATAAAGTTTACTATGAAATTATCATACTTCTCAATCTGCCACTAAGAAATTTTAACAGATCAACCTTATTTTTTGTACATGTTAGAATAATACATTTAACCTTCATAATATTGTGAAGTATAGGAACTAACACTAGCAACAATCCCCGAGTAAATTTATGTACAAATATATACGAGATGTGCTGGGATGAAATGAAGTACCTTTTAGCAGGCTACGTATAAATGTTCTTTTTTGAAAAATTACAACTGCAGCAGCTAAAATATCATAACAAATCAGAACTAAAACCAGCAACAATCTTCGAGTATACACCAAAACCCCATTCTCAACGCTAACCTGCTCCAGAGGAAGCTTCGAGATGTGATTCAGTCGAGATCCGAATCAATTTTTCCCACAAGAAATAACTGAAAATGGATTAATCCATTCTTGATCACCAATTATTACTGTAACCTTGCCTTTTTATACAAAACATTATACATAAATTACAATACATAACTAACATACCATATTACACTCACTTTACATTTTTAAATGTATACTACTGTATAAAAAATTACCCGTTGCCTGATGCAACCGTATTACTGATGGGAGACTGAGCACCGTAGGCTAGACTAGGCACTGTACTGTACTGAGTAGGCACAAAGATTGTTGCTAATATTATTTGCGTTGAAAAACAAGCCTAATCATTACAATAATTTAATAAAATACCCAAAATAAGCTGAATTATGCATTATGACACAAAAAATTTGTTTAACATACGTCAGAAGTTTCCCTTTGAGCCATTTGCTCAGAGTGGAAGTTAACCTGTACAAGAATGTACAGAACCAAAACACTTGACACAGGGTTTGAATAACATGTAGGAATAATGCCAACTAGCAACAACTGACCCAACCACTTTTTTTTATATAAACCATATGGTTTATTATGAAATCTGATTTTTGTTTGAGCTCCAATGCAAAATTCGCTCAACACTTTGCGTCAAATTCTGATAATGACGAGTTCTGATACGGCTGAGGACCGGGGTTCTACTGTATTTAAGGAAATGTATTTTTTTTTTATTTACCTTGAAAAATTACAAGTACAGCTCACTTAATATTGTAAAAGATCAAAACTAAAACTCGTAACAATCCAAGAGTATGTTTATGGACAAATATAAATGAGATGTACTGGGACATGGAGAAGATGTACATTTCTCAATGAAATCTCAAGGACAACTATTATTCCTCTCTCCCAGAGTTGTGAATGTTACTATATAGTCCTTTTTGGCTCAGTCAAGTGATTAGACTATTTTCATGCAAAATCTGTTCAAATATCACCCCACTAGTACTACTCCATTCTGCCATAATTGCAAAACATAGGATGTGTGCCACTACTAAAAGCTTAACAGTTACAACTGACCATATTTTAGTAAGAACTGTAACAATGACAGTAAAAAAAAGTTATCATAATTATTTATCAAGTATTCACTCTCATTACCCAGCCTCTCCCTATTCAGCAGGTACTATATAATTGTCTTTTAAGTCTATAAAAAATTTTGATCCAAAAACAAAATTGGCCTGATTATTATTAAACTTCATAAAATGTCTGAGATTTGATAACATCCTTGCTTTATCATTCACATTTCAATTCATACTCAATTTCCTATATACTAATTTTATTTGCCCGGCAAAGCAGTACTTTACACTCCCAGTCCAGTCTAAATTGGAGAGCGAGAGAAAAAAAATCATCAATGGAAAGAGGAAGATATGCATATGTTTGTTTTTTTGTTTGTATGGTGTTTTTACGTTGCATGGAACCAGTGGTTATTCAGCAACGGGACCAAAGGCTTTACGTGACTTCCGAACCACGTTGAGAGTGTACTTCTATCCCCAGAAATACACATCTCTCACTCCTCAATGGAATGGCCGAGAATCGAACCCGCGACCTCCGGGGTGAGAAGCAAACACCAAACCAACCACGCCTCTGAGCAGCTCAGATATGATATATGAACATGGCATAAATTTTGTTGTTTTTATTTTTCTTTCTTTTAATTTCTGTACCTAACAGGAGAAGTTGTAAGTGAATATTTCCAACCATGTGCAGGGCCTCTTTTCCAAATGACAGTTGTAAAAATACGCTAATTTTACAAAGTTATATTTTCCTAATGTTTCTTTTTATTTTATTTTGCAAAATTATAATTACAGCTCAAACAATAGCATAGCAGATGAGAAATATATTCAGTAACAAATTCAGAGTACTTTACTCATTGTAAAATATTCGTGAGACGTCACTGGATGGGGATTCTGGACATTTCCCTATATCATCTCAAGGCAAACTGATCTCTCTCTCTCTCTTGTCGACTAGCTATTATAGTTACCGTAAAAGTTGCCACAAGCCACTTATGGCCCACGGAAGTGATCTGAGCAAAATTTGTTCAAAATGTATGACGCAAAATCTTGAACATATATGTTACCTGGAATTTACCCAAAAGCAATAAGTAAACCATTTATGCATGTTACCCTTCCACAAGGGGTTAACAGTTTTAGACCACACCTTACTTATGTATTAAGTGAAGTAGCCTAATATTTTTTACTAGCTTTTGAGTACATTTCTAGAATTTCCTGAAAATTATAAAAACAAATAGCAGACAGGTATTATCTGCAATTACTACAATGTTACTCTACATTCCACTTTAAAAACCTTGTAAGTTCCACCCAATGACAGGCATGGGAACTAAATTATCTTTTTCAAGCTCTAATAATTTCAAAATAATTCCCATCATTTCACAATAATGTCCAGTAATAGTATAAGTTTGCATAATTCATAACATGACACAAAACACACTCACAAACACACACACTCACACAAGGGAGGGATTGGTGTTCCAAAATTGTTTACACAAATCAAGTTGCAACATACTTATTCAACTTCAACAAAGTACAACTGAATGTCAGAAACTTCTTCCAGCTACCAGATATCAGTAGCAGTTCACTTTCTTTGCCTATTGACACAAGAGGAAAAAACAGGTGCTGAAAAGTATTAAAAGTAGTAATTGGCAAGACTGAATGGAACTTGAATGAAGTTATATACTAATATGAATTGAATTTGTGTATTGTTTTTGGTAAGGCACAATTGCAAAACATCTAAGCAAGCAATGAATTTTTCCCTTACTATCGCCTTTCTACAACTTCTCAAATATGACAGATGAAAAAATATTACTAACAGCTCCAGGAAAGGGAGCTACATCACAGGATGTTCTTGTTCTTGAAAATAACAATGAGTCAACCTAATTAGATTTTACATCATAGGCTCTACTACACTAGGTTATGTTAACCTGCAATGCTTAGAACAAATTACTGCCTATGTTAACTTGCAATGCTTACCACAAATTACTACAGTTGACCTACAATGCTTACAACAAATTACTACCTGTTAACCTGCAATGCTTATATAAATTAACTGCCCACGTTAACTTGCAATGCTCACAACTTACTGCCTATGTTAACCTGCAATGCTTAGAACAAATTACTGCCATGGGGTATCTTCTAACAAATTAGTACCATGGGGTATCTTCTAAGATATATTACAACTTTATTATAACCGACACATACACAATATGCTTTTTGTTTGTTTTTTTAAAGAATTCCTTAAATTCTTATTAAATATACACAAGAAAGCAGAAAAACCAACCAATTTTAAATCTCTTGTAACAATACAGTACTCTCTAGGTTTGCTGTGCTTGAAACAATTGGGACACCTTCAATTAATGGCATCAGGATCAACACCAGAGCGCAGTGATAAATGCAAACCTTGTAATTAATGACAGAGAACTACTATTCAACTGTACACCAACAAGTAGGTACCACGCTAAAATTTTAACCATACTGCTAAGAAATGTTACTCTTTAGGCCTGCAATAAATCGATTAATATATTGTATTTCTTATCTTGTTTTATATTTCACACCCTCAACCCTTTCAAGTCTTTCTTCTTGTTTATTTAATGCTGGCCTTGCAACATACAAAAACATCAGGTTAAAGGATGTATGGTAAAAATTTAGTTTTGCTATCTGAAACTCTTGCTTACTAAAAGAGTAACTGTCCTAACGTTTCCAAGACAAAATGAAACATTATCCATATTTTTCATAAGGTTAAAGGTGCTTTTCTGGATTGTCAAATACAATCAAATCGGATAGCGCAACAGACAAGTCCCTTTTCCATGTTTATGTAAACAAAGGGAAAGAGCAAATACTGTACTACTCTATTTTCATTACTGTTGTCCATCTTCAATAGTTTCAGAAACAGTGAGAGAATTATTCAAAGATCGATTTACACCTTGCCAGAAGTAAGGAGTTACACTAATGACATTTCCACCTGTCAAGATATTTCTTAATTATTGACCAGTGTACATCATACTCAATTTACACCCAGAAGTAGATTATACAATTTAGTAGTTCATTTTGAAATCGTTTGTGGTTCTGAAGTCGTTGAAAATGAATTACATATAACTAGCAAAGTAGTATATGTATCCACATACTGTCTTGTATTCCAAAGTTTAAGCCTGTAACTGACAACCTGTTATGAGATCAACTATATCTACTTTCACTATTCAGGGAACACCACCATTGGATTACATGTCCATTTAAAGATCCTTTTTTTTTGGTATTGTGTGTCAATTTCAAGACCCTATAGTACAAGTTATGTAATAGGCATAAGGGAAAATACTCTTTATTTCCCTCTGCTACATGATGTCACTGATTAAATTTTAAAATATTTTGACAGCACTGTTATTCACTTCCAGTGCAGACTTGAGGTCCCCGGTATCCAAATCATATGTCTACAAGATACAAAGTTTGACCCACGGTATGCTATTGATTGGGTATTTTGAAATGTCAACATTGAGAAAGCTGATTTTCACTCTTAAACAGTTAGCAGATTGAAATTCTTACATCTTTCATTCCAAAAAAATGGTACCTCACAATATAAGCCACAGATGAAAAATGAACTGTAAATAATGTTGTTACTATACAATATTAGCTTCCCAATACATACTGTGAAATAGTTTCCAGTCTCAGCAAAACCTAATCATTAGTACAGCAGGAAATTCAAACATGTAAATACCAAAACTTAACACTGGCCAATCTCATAACAATCATCCACTTCCTTGTTCTTTGTGGAGTCATGCACAATCCCATTATTGTTCTTTTCACTTTAATTCTTCTGGTACTATTAGAAAGCTAGGTATTGTTCACTATACCAATCCAGTATTTCTTATTTGGCAATTTTCTGTTTAACCCTCTTCTTAAGGGAGAAAGACAAAAAATACTTTGTTTTATCCATATAGTATAAAACTATGCCTATGCTGTTCTTGCAAAACTACTATCAAAAGTACTGCATCACAATCACTCTTCTAGCAAGGTCTGTGAATTGTGGAACCAGTTTCCGAGCATTATTTTACGTAGGAAATGTCAAATTTTAACTAATGATCTTGTGTACTTAATTTGTACTGTAGGTATCCAACATTTATATTTGCACTGGTGCCTAAGTTTTACATACCTTAATCATGCTAAGACATTAGCTATCCTGTAACTTTAATTACTTAAGCTTTCCATACACTTTCTGAATTTTTCCCATAATTACAATTCTGAATTATAAAAAAACTAATTTAACTTTATTCCACCCAAGTCAGATCCAATACTAAAAGTCACTGCTCCAGACACAAGATAAACTTAATTCAAATATTAGTTTAAATTTGCTGACCAATTCACTCACATTCAATAAAAGTTCCTTGTCGACTACCAACAAACTGACCAACTTCCATGGCTGCTCTAAAGGTACACTTTCACAATCTGAGAGCCTATAGTCAATAACAACAGTACATTATGTACCAATTTCATAATATAGCAAATTAATCACTGTCACACTTCCTTTGCCTGACATTAAACCCTAAAATATAAATTAATCACTATCATCATCCTAAAATACCACTAGGAGTCCATCCCTCACTTATCCCACCACATTCTGCAGCTACAAAACCCACTACAGATTTTGGTTTTCAAAACTGATTACATATACTAATGACAAAAAGTATCACACTTCAATCATAACACTTAAAATCAATTACAGTAATAACTGGTTCATCAATCACAATTATCACTTGTGTTTATTGGTTAAACATTTTGAAATGTAAATCGAGTGTCTTTAACTGTGGAATTTCTTTTAAGCCTGTTTTCAATAAAAAAAAAAAAAAATGGATGTTTTAGTAGCAATTCTTTTCAGCCCATTTTCATAAAAAAATGGATGTGCAAACTAATTTCACTCCCATGTATATATTCATATTAATGAAGTACATAACAAGTTACTCCCAGTGACCTACACCATCCTCAGAGTCCTATTTATTTCTGTGAACTAAGTCTTCAGAATAATTAATTCTCAAGTATGAGATATATTGCAAGCGGTCTAGAGAGAGTGCTATACGAGATGTAATACAACTTGCAAAACTACAACTATTCCTTCCAATAACATTTCTCAAATGCTGACAAATCTCAACTTGGGGCTAAAGGACTTCCATAGCATTCTACTACACAAACAATCGGATCTACAACCGGTCTACATATTTGGAAAACTAAAACAATGCTAAAATAATTTTCTATCACTATTATTATAATCACTTCACAAAAGCTTTGTTTGTTTGAATGGTGCTTTTACGTTGCATGGAACCAGTGGTTATTCAGCAACGGGACCAACGGCTTTACGTGACTTCCAAACCACGCCGAGAGTGAACTTTTATCACCAGAGATACACATCTCTCACTCCTCAATGGAATGGAGAGTACTATTTTCTTGTACGTGAATTGCAGTCTCTTCAAAGGGTAAATACTACAATGCAACTGTGGCTTCTTAGCATTTCTAGAATTTCGTGCCTTAAAACCATACATAGTACGTACTCTTTAAGAGATCTAAACATCTCCCCGTATGTTTTAGGAACAAAATTCAAGATCATATGGAGTGTTAGAAATCTTGGTCTGAATCTACATGTCAAATCATCAACATGGTTAGATCCCTCTGGAAGGAAATCATATTGATAACTTGGAATAGGGGGAACAAAAGGCTAATTACAAATGAAAAATTTTGCATGGGATAATGAAATTCTCCAGTTATATACAGTATTTTTAAAATTATTTTCAAATAGATTCAGACTTTTTCAAGTCATATGTAAATTATTAACTTATGAAGCTTTTTGAATAAATCATTAACGTCTGAAGCATTGTGAAAAGAAAGAACTCTTCAATACTCTGACTTGGTGTGAATTCCTGTTACTCTTAATTACTCATCAATCTGTAAAAAAAAAAAAAATTACCAAGCCAACTACATGAGTATACAGCTCCAGTTCTGAGTTACGGGGGCTCATATTCAAATGACTTTCTTTTTCACAGGATTTGGTTTTCTTCTAACTGCACAAATATACTGTACTATACCCATGTCAAATGACAGTAAAGGGTATTTAGATTTTTACAAAAGTGCTGCATTTATCCATTACATATAAAATTTCTTGTAATGCCGAGCTCACTGCACAAACAAGTAGTACATTTTCAAGTTGGTTTCGGAATATTAGAATCCTACTTTAATCTGTTTCAGCTGTGTATCACCAGGGCAGCTTTCTTGCCCATCAGTTCACTTATATTGTATTACTTGAACTTTTTTACATTTCATTTGTCCTGGAATGACTGTGTACTGAGCTTGGTACCATATACTACTGTGCATGCCCTTGGTTTCAAGCTACTACATACTAAGTACAAGTGGTTTCAACCAAACTTGTAAAGTACATCTTGGAATACAACTGGTACTACTTGTAACAAACATTGTGGCAAACAATAAAAGCACATAATTGTGGCTGACCCTGTAACACACAAACCAGCTTTTCCAACTAAACAATTGCTTAGCATTGTACATAAGCCTAGTACCTGCCAATCCTGGATTCAAGCAATGAACCAAACAATTCCTGTGTTTGTGGTAAACCTAATTCAATTAGTAACATATTAAGTTGACTAACTGAAAGGAAATCTTTTACTATCAAGACTAAAGTGGTAGGGTATGGTGATATCTGAAGTCATGATATGGTGCTAAGTACTAGTTATCTCTAAAATCAACCCCACACCTTAAAAACTGTACATTAAGATTTTCTCAAACAACTAGTCAGAACCACAATCTCGCAAACAACTAGTCAGAACCACAATCTCAAAATCAGAGTTCATATAGTAAATAGAAATGTTACAAAACATACCAAAAGGTTGTAATAAAAAAAAAAAGTAGTCAACTCAAATAACATACCATCATGCTAGCCAGCCATATGAGTTAGCCTATACTACATACACTCTTCATTCACTGGACTACTGTGGTAGCAAATGTGTAGCACCTAAGGCTACAATCCACCCTTCATCTCCAAAACGCATAATTTCTTGACCAAATATCAGATGTTTGGTAACCGTTCACCTAATAACTGTAATTTTTTCTTTCCTTTTTGGATGTTAAAAAGCAAGAACAATGTAAAGGATCCTTATTGATGATGTTTTACGTTAAGTTTTCAAGTTGGTCAGAAGGAATCACAGCTTTTCTCTGAATTTCATCACTGTTCTGTTTAATAACTAAAATGTAGACAGAAAGCTACTACGTATGTATATACGTAGTATATTTAATACACCACCCAGTTCTGTAAATGAAACTAAAACACTATATGTTGAAAGACCAGGCAATGATACCAGACTTACATATAATTCTTGAATAATGTTTATTTTTCCTCAAATGTTGAAATCAGGTTGAATTTAGTCTGAAAATGTTGTAGTACTTCTCTACATAACATGACACGGTTCATAGCCATCATAGCATCACTAAATCCTACATCACCTAAATACTATAAACAGGTGCCACACGGATTCTTTGTTCAAAATAATTTTATTGTGTTAATCGACTGCACTGTTTGATTGAAAAAAGTCAAAAGACTGCAATGAACCTTGTCAATAATGACGGACTGAAATCTGCAACAACACGAGATAATGGTGCTATACCCTCCATTACAACAATTATTAGTATGAACAGCTCACACGTACAGTAAATGTCTATAGGAAACTTTCACCTAAGAATAAGGATTTCTAACCAAAGTTCTGATTAACCACAGCTGGTCAAACTTCAATCCTGACCCACTTTTCTTTCATTAACTTCAGTTACACATTCTAGAGTACTAAAAATGTACATGCTATCCACCTAGGAAAAATTACACACTTTGTCCTTGAAAGATATTCAATAGTATCCTGGAATATGCGGCCTAATCAATAATGTAGATCCCCTTTACACGTTACTGTACTCCTTAGTAAGAGGTCAATAAGGTGTAGGAAATAATGTAACTATTATATTTTCTCACTGTGGCATCAGTGCAATAATTCCTTTATATATATGTATGGATCTATTAGTAGTCATAACTCCTCTGCAATACCCACCCAAATTCTGAGTAGCTGCCCTATTGCTAATATGTATAGAATTCTCTCCTATGCACTTTCTATAAGACAAATTTTCTCCATTATCTTGTGTCCTAAAACATGAATTCTTTCACTGTCTTCTGTCCTGTGCTCTATCTAAATTTCTCTCTTTTAAATATAAAAATTTTCTAAGAGATATTTCCACCTTTAAAATTTTTATCAAATACATGCAACTTGTCTAGTAATTATTGATGCTCAATCTAACCATTACTCTGGGGCATTGCCTTTAGCCAAATACATAACCAACATACCATGTGAAGCTACTGAATGCCAGAAATCAATGTCCAATAATATAATGTAAAGCGGAGGGCAAATATATAAAAAAACTGATGATTTAAGCAACAACAAAGACAAAGAACCAAAGCTTTCACAAAATCAAACTTAGATAAGCAGTAGTGGGAAGTAATGTTAGTAATGAATGTCCTCTTCTATTTAGCTTTTGTTGGCAGTTAACCAAACCAAGTAAAACTTAAAGCTACAGATTTAAAAAAAAAAAAAAAAAAAAAAATATGCAGCCCAAATGGTTATCACCTACTGAATGACAATTATCAATTCCTTCCTTACTTTTTAAAATCAGTTCTAAAGCTAGGGCCAAAATCATGAACCTACATAGGACAGTAGGTAATCTATGCAAACAATGAAC
The DNA here is from genome assembly GCF_015104395.2 of Macrobrachium nipponense. Lineage (NCBI taxonomy): Eukaryota > Metazoa > Arthropoda > Malacostraca > Decapoda > Palaemonidae > Macrobrachium > Macrobrachium nipponense. Next base: position 68,174,324 of record NC_061091.1, read on the forward strand.
ACTTTAGTCTATGAGCTGTCAAAACGATTACCTTTGTCCACGGGATAGAACACAAGCGTACTGATCATAGGGAAAGGGACAATTGACAAGTCATCTTTTAAATCACTGTGCATACTTCAACACATCTGTTGTAAATCCCAACCATATACTGTATGTTAACCCTAGAAATGCTGTTATCTCACCATACGGAACTAGAAATGCAGATATTCCAAGTCTTTGCAACTGTACTATTACTGCCACAGGTCTCTTTAAAAGCTAAACTTGCCATGGATGTTTCCTTGATTGCTGCAATGGTGAACATATTCTTAAAACTGTGAACATTTTGTAATGAGACACTAAAGACACTAGAACATACCTTCTACCACTGGAATGATAAGTCCCAGACGGCAAAATAAGTTTACGTCTAATACCAATGTTCGTGAACACAAGAACTAAATATTTAAAAATCCTTAAATACACACAAAATTACAACTAGCCATTCCTAACAACAGATAACTAACAAGTAGAACAAGGTCAAACAGTCCAAGTATTTTCTCTTATCAACTGTGAGCAAACACTGGATGATTAAATCTTCAAACAGACTATAGATACCTCAATATTAATTCTGAACTTTATGGCTTTGGTTTATCAATGATCATCCATAGCTTGATATTCTATTTGTTCACCTGTGGCTAGATATTTTATTTGTTCATCTGTAGCTTGATGATTACAACACACACACACACACACACACACAAAAACAAGCTCACGAAACCAAAACCTATTCCCATTTAGCTCCTTTCCCCACATAAAAAAATCAACTTTCCATGAAAAATTACCGTATCATACAGTAATTCAACTTCAAAGTTAGAAAAACATGCCTAAATATATTTCTCCCCAAAAATGTACAAACTATGACCCCTCCAATGACTAGTGGGGAAAACTGAATCAAACATTCTGGGAAAAGATCACCTCTGATCAGTAGTACCCAACCTTACTCAATTATTTGCTTTCTTGACTATCTACAATCATTTACTTTATATAAACGTGTATAAAAAAATATTAAATGTTTTAGCTATGTATGCAGCATACAGCTCTTACATTCGTATAGCAGAGGCACATAGGCCGTAGTATATAATTTAGATATGATGCAAAATACACATTTATACAGTAGTCATGACTAAAGGAATAACAGTGAATTAAAGGCATACAAAAAAAATGGAACTAAAAATCAGGTATGACAAAATGACTGCCATTAATACACACCCAAAGCTCCCAACATTCAACCTAAAATGGTTAATATATGGCATACACTTTATAAATGCAAGCAGTGTTTAGAAAGATGATTTTGTAAAATAAAATGTTCCACCTACACACAGAAAAGTTGTAGGCGAGCAGGATAAGCAGGAACCCTTTGTTCAAGGGGAACTTTTGCAATCAAACATTAGCAAACTCAGACTATCCCATTCCTGCACTCTGGGCAAACTTGAGATTTGATTTTCAAATTACAATTAAAGCAATTTAATGAACATCCCATTGTCTCTTTCATGTCGGTTGAGCTCAGCTGACAGCTACTTGGCTTTAAAGGACATTAGGTACTTGAAAAATAATATTTTACTCGACGGGCCAATTTACAATCAACAAAGCCAGCTTACGTTATGCTAACAGACGTGCAAGACATCCAAATAACTATTAAAATTTCCCATACAGCACCTTTCCCCCCCATTACATTCATCCCCTTTAATCTGGCCTACAGTATAAATAGCAATAAACAAAAGCAAACCTGTAATTGCAGAAACAATTTGATAAGGACAAAACCAGGCAGGCCAATCGCCAAATCTATGGGTCCAAAACCACTTCCATCCAAACAATACCAGCCTATACCTAGACCACCTAACATGTGAAGAGAGTAGTAGCTAGTAGGATTACGGGTGGGCCAAATCTCACCGTTATGCAAACAGACAATTAAATCAGCCACTGAAAACGAAACGACCACAAAAAAAACGAACGTATGAAAATCTTGATGGGGGCCGATGGAAACAAAAAATAAGATAGCAAACATACCAATTATGAGTCATCGTGGGGATAAAAGTCCCCGGACGTAGTAGTACCTACTAGTTAATAATCCACCATGCTTTCGGCCAAGCCCTCGGAAGAGAGAGAGAGAGAGAAAGAAAGAATGATAAAGAAAAAATGATCACCGACCTCGGGGGGGGGCGGGAGGAAGAATATTCCGAATGGGGGCTTAAATACGTGGGTAAATGACGGCCATTACCGTCCCAGGGTGGGTTATTTGCCCCGTGGGTCCGAGGAGTGTCTGCCACACACACAAAATTCGCCATGAACACATGGAATCGTTTTATAGGTCAAATAAACACTCTGCCATTACGACGACTTTAAAATAGTAGAGTAAAAAAAAAAGATGGAGGGATTTTCTACTTTATTTCAGCCAGGAATGACACTGGAAACGCTTTCTGACACTGGCCACCACACCGAGGGCCCCGAAATAAGGGCCAGGGGAGCGGAAATAGGCGGCGGGTGGGATTTAGGGCTGGAAATACGGCGTTCAGTAACTACGCCTAAACCCGTCTACGTAAGAGGCTTTTTCTTTTTTCGCCCATCTCCGCCAATGCAGGCAGGGGCGAGGGCCCAACGGCCTCGGGAAAGGACCTACCTCCGATTCGTCGCCTTCTTCACTGTCAGAGTCAGCAGATGTGGTAAAGAATTTGTCTTGTAGGTCGGCATACGTGTGGCATTTGAGATGGAGAGGTTGTTCAGTCTTGCCCTCCTCCCCACTGTGGCCACTACTACTACTTCCCTTATTTGAACTCTCTTTCTCCCTGTCTGAGGATTCCGTGAGCACTCCCTGCTGCATCTTTCAATAATAATATGTCCTCCGCTCATCCACTAAACCGCCTTTTACATCGCTGAGGAGGCAAATTGCGGTTAAATTCTAAAGAATAATCACAAATTCAGTCTTAACTCTAGGAGGCACTCGGCCACCGCCATATTAACATGTAGTAACTGCTAGCAGGCCGCCAGCACCTCACTAGTGACCCGGATGATACAGTTCCAATAATATTTCGCGCTCGCGCGCGCTCGCTCGTCCTCGCGAGCCCACGCCCGCCAATTCAAATGCACACCTTTGTGCTGGGCGGGGGTTCTGTTCGGTCTTTCCCTGTAATTAATCTCTGGGTGTGATGCCCTGTTTATGGTGGGTATTAGCGCACACTTTCATACTTTCATTACATGCGCACATACAAACATTACACTCACACACACACACACACACACACACACACACACACACATATATATATATATATATATATATATATATATATATATAGTATATATATATATATATATATATATATATATTAAATTTAGCCCTTCTGTATGGGTAAGTAACGACATTTGTCGTTTTTTTAAATTTCAGTGAGGCTAACGATGTCATTTAGGCAAAGGGTTGTACCAAGGGTTGTACGGTCGGTTAAGTTTTTAATACCTTTCGTGGCTACATAGTAAATATTTATTGTACGGTATTGAACTCTAGTGATTTTTGTTTAAATATTACACACACACACACACACACACACACACACACACATATATATATTTATATATTTATATATTATATATATATTATATATATATATATATAATATAATATATATATATATATATATATATATATATAATATATATAGTATATATATATATATATATTATATATATATATATATATATATATATATATATATATATATATATATATATATTATATATATATATATATATATATGTGTGTGTGTGTGTGTGTGTGTGTAAAAATAAAGGTTTTTTTTTGCCACGAAGGAAAAAAATGAAAAAACCAGATAGCAGAGTACTTTCGGTCCTATTCGGACCCTTTACTGAGGCATATATACCTCAAGACAGAGGAGTGTAAGCAAACCTATTCTCCTGAGACCAATGGGAATCATACTTCCTAGTCCCAATGGATGCCTAGAAAATAGTACGAAAGACAAGCTTGTCACTCTGCAGTGTATTTGATAGAGACAAAAGTGAGAGGGCGAGGCCAGTGTGCGCAGTGATCTTTGGATGTATCCACGGTCCAGATAGAACCGTGGATGTATCAAAGGTACTACAGTGCTAGAGGAGGCATCGACTGTGGAGTCGGGAAGATTGACACAAGACGAAAGTGTCAAAATGCATTCGTAAGAATAAGCATAACAACAATAAAAGTTGTAATTGTGAGTGAAAGGGAATGTTGTTTGTGAGACTAGATCTGTGCCTGACTGAGCTTGGAGACTAGGAAAGGTTGGTTGTGCTAGGTGATTTGAACGTAAAGGTAGGAAATAAGAGAAACAAATGACATTGTTGGTTGGTATGGAGTATCCGGACTAAATGAGATAGAATAATCTTGTGCAAATGTGTTTGGAGATGGAATAGAATGTTGGAAATACATGATTTTCAAGGATTATTCTTAGAATGTCCTAGAAATGAGGAAATAGTTAATCAAGTTTAATGGAAGAGCAAACTGACTGATTTTAATAGTGACAAAGAGTAGCTAAATGCAGATCTGATCATTATTTTGGGTTGAAACAAGGATGAAAATATATTCAGAAAAGTAAACAAGAGGGGTGTAAACGCAAATGGAGAGACGCTGTCCGAAATGAATGTGGTCCTAGGACGACTGAGCAAATATTGTGAAGGTTTACTGATAGACGAGGAAAGGACAGAGGCAGAGCTGAGTGACGAGAGAGCGGAAAGTGTTAGTTTCAGTTTGAGAATCCTCGTGAGAGGGACTGATGGTGTTAAGGCAGCTTAAGAGGCTAAAGAAAGGAAAGGCACATATAGATTTGATGGGATTACTGGTGTGTGACCAGTGCTAATAATGGATGAAAGTAAAGGCGACGGTGACAAATTTAAGAATTACTCGTGCGATAAGAAAATGGGGTATGAATGGAGTGTGGAAAGGTTGATGTTTGTCGATTACACAGCGCTGCCGAGGAATAGTAAAGAGAAACCGCAGAAGATAGTGAACAAGTCTGAAGGTGTTGGGAAGAAAAGAAACTTGAGAGTAAAGGTAAGGAAAAGTAATGTTATGACGAGGCAATGAATGCTAATATGGAAACCGGAAGACTTTGAGCTTCATTTGTGTAGGTACTTTGAAGTAAATATAATCGATGAAGGCAGAACGAGAGAAGAAATGAGTGACGTAACAGGTGAACAAGAAATGTAAGAAAAAGCGTGTGATAAGCCTGAAAAAGATTTAGAACAGCTATGAACGTGAAGGTCAGAATGGGCATAAGGGGACTCTTGGCAAACTCATCTGTATAGGAATAAAGTTTGGGTGTTGAACGTGAGTGGGAACATAAAATGCTGAAGCATTTGAGGTGGACTGCTTGCCTAACAAGATCAGGCTGAAAGGACGAGAAATACAGGTATATATCAGAGATTAAAAATTTAAATGTAGGTGAAAAGGTGCATCAGAATTATTTTTAGACGATTTATCCACGTGGAAAATGTAGAACAAGGGACTGGGCGAGATACATAAGGTTAAAGGTGCTAAGGGTCTTAGGAAGCGAGGAAGACCTATACAACCTTTTGGATAAATGGGCGTGGAAGAGGCGCTGAAGGGGATTCATATCCATGGGGGGGGGAGTGCTCGCAGGACGGAGGAGGTCCTACGCTCCGCTAATAGGCCTTTCATGCTGGTGTAAGAACTGGGTAATACTGTAGAGGTTTTCGCCACTAAGGTTTCATCCACAGTTCAGTAGCACAAGCATCCATCTTCTAGGGAAAACCAACATGCAGTTGTGAATGTAAGATAGTACATCAGTGAGAGAATACAGGGTCGTTCTGCAAGGTAATAATAGTAAAGAAAATGTGGATGAGAAAAGGCATCTGGGAGATAAGAATGCAATTTGAGAGATGCTATGTGCAAAGACAATGCAATCCTGGGTCAACAGAGTGAGTAATTCAAATATCTGTCACGTGTGGAGGATAGAGATAGATGGCTATATGAATGATGCAAGAGTGGAATAAGTTAGTGAATATATATATATATATATATATATATATATATATATATATATATATATATATATAAGGAGCCCATAAAAACGCTAAAATATTGAAATATAGAGAGAAAATACTATATTTCAGACTTTATCTCTATATTTTTGGCGTTTTTATGGGCTCATTTTATTAGATGGAATTCTGTTGTAACAGAACATTTTACTAGTCATATATATATATATATATATATATATATATATATATATATATATATATATATATATATAGCTTCTTGATAAAAATGTCAAAAAAAGGGGTTTGCTGACAATACCTTCCGAAACAACATCTAGCAACTAAACGAAAAATGGTCAGACAACGAAGCTATTAAGGTAAATCTGAAGTTTGTTGACCTTTTAAAGGCACTGTCACAACCTTTAAGATAAGAGGCGGTCTGGGATTATCGCTTTAACACTTCATGCCCAATCTTTGTTTGTTCAACTGGATTCTCTCTGAATTATCATACAAATAAGAATAACAGACCCTTTTCCTTTTCTTACAAACCTGTGATACGACCTAACTTATCTTTATATCTGTTACAGAATATAGGCTTCAGTTTATTCGAACTTCTGATACGATAATCGTAGAGACAGGAGTCTGCAGATCCTCAAATATGAGACAACGGTTTTTCAGTGTATTCGGACGAGGCATCGTCCATTAGGTCTAGAGTAAATTTATTTAGAGAGAAAAGGGCTAAGGAAAGTATTGGGAAACTACAGACATGACGCTTCCTAAAGGAAGGAAGGCTATAAGTCAGAGAAAGCTGTGGTGTGTAACACAAATAGTGTCCATGTCAAATGGTTTCCAGTCATTCAGAAGTCTTTCATGCACTGCATTTAAATTAAAGCTTTCAACAAAATCACATAAACACAAGCACAATATATATATATATATATATATATATATATATATATATATATATATATATATATATATATATATATATATATATATATATATATACTATATATATAAACAATTTCTGTCGTGCTGTCAAAGAGATATTAAAGTACATTCAGAAATCCGAGACGAGCTTATCTAAGCAACCTCTTTGACCAGTTGGTGCGAAAACTTTCCTTATAGCAATTGACGAATAGGCTCAAACTCATCCGCCATATTTACATTTTCTGTCGATACACCAAGTTACAGAGTAGTTTTGGTTTTGTTGTTGTTGTTGTTGTTGTTGTTTATTATTATTGATTTATTATTATTATTTATTAACATGACCATTTAACTGGCGAAGCAGGCTTTCGCAGAACGGAACCCGTAACTGACGATCGGTAAGCGATGCCGACAAGTGTTATTTAAAAACAGTAGTTAAGTAACTAGACATTATCTAATGGGCATAAAAGGGGACTTACCTATTTTAGTGGGTCGTGTAAACAAACAAGGCAAAATTGACGTATTATCTCAAAAATTCTGCTTCGAATGGAAAACAAAGACCAACGAAGTCAGTCAGCACTGAAAGGGAAAACTGAGAGTAGGCCTAAAATGTTTGAATAGTGCAACGGGAGGAGAACCTCGCAGTTGCACAATGAAACAATTGTTAGGAGAGGAGGAAAGTAAATGGCACTAACCCTTACGAGAAAAAATGTATTTTCCATATCTTTAAAGCTTGCCTGACTTAGGTGTTTATTCATTACCAAAAGCAGGTTTCTTAGATATTTAACCAAAGAGTTACAACGTAGTATCATCATAAACATAAAATTGGGTCCGCCATATACGAAGACCGAAAAGACCAAGAATTCTTATAAAACTTATTAAGGATGATGATAGTGTGACTGTAAACACCAGAGATTTTCTATGACATCTTCATAAAAACAGGTAATTGTTTTCCACAGCTTTATTTTTGAGTCAAATGCATCTTTGTTTACCATCGGTGTTGGTAGGGTGGTGCCGGAGTGAGGTACGATTTTGGCCACCATTCCTCTTTTTTTGAGATTCAGCAATAATCAAATCAAGAAAATAATTAAGTTAAAGGTTTGAAACTGATGTACCACACTCCACAATTCAGCTTCAGTGTTTGTTAAGCAGTCAAAGGCCAGTGGCAAAAATTAATGTTAGCATTGGTTTTTGAAAATGTGAATGAAATTCTGGATTCGATCATACATTACTGTACGTATTTTGGGTAAAAAGAGATATTTCATCTAACATCAAACATGTTTCTGAACGATTTAGAGTTGTTAGTGAAATTATTACAAGTTTAAGTTTAAATAGTTTTCTAATTACCAGGAACAACGAAATAAGGAAAAAATTGTTTACACGAGGCAGTGCTGTTCGATTTGTGTCCTACTGTGATCTCTCTCTCTCTCTCTCTCTCTCTCTCTCTCTCTCTCTCTCTCTCTCTCTCTCTCTCTCTTCTGGAGTCACTCCGGTTCCATTCAAGCCTGTTATCACAACTACCAAAGATTCTGAATGAAATAGCTTGTTTGATCCAAATAGTACTACCTCAGATACGTGCGATTATTCCTACTGTTTACAGATGCTTCGGCGATGGTTGATACGGTGATACAGAACAGATAGATGATATGGATGGACGCACGGTCTAGGTCCGTGGATGGAACTAAACCACGAAAAATCGACGTTTTGTCACTTAACCTTCGCTTTTGTGGATTACAGTTGCCGGCTCTTTTCTCAAGGTCAGGATTATAAGATTTAGGCCAAGCGCTGGGACCTATAGATCATGCAGAGCTGAAAGGGACGTTGAGAGTCCTCGCACAGTTGCACTATTGAAACAATATTGTTATGAAAGGGTGGAAAGTAAGATGGATGAAAGAGAATATAAACGAAGGTACAGTTATATGAATGGAAGGGGTTGCAGCTAGCGGCCGAAGGGACGCTGAAAAAAAAAAAAAAAACTTCAGTACACTGACCGCATTAACCCCCATGAGACTTCTCTAGGCCGATTCTCATCGGGGTGTCAGCTACAGTAATTGGGTGTAAGCTATCTTACCCCGAAGCTCCTAAGATGAGGAATTACATTATTAAATGTAAAACAGCCATCAGATGTGAAGACTTCAAAATTGTTTTGGGCAAACGAAGAACTAAGCGAACTACAGATAGTGGAAACCTCAAACGTCAAATTACGAGATCCGACTGTGTAGAACAACCATTCTGCTGCTGCCCCGTCGATTTTAGGCTAAAGTTCTGCCATTCTTTGCGACTTTTAATGTGTATAACTGTTCGTTTTTATTATTGATGATATATACTGCTTATGATTTGGTCAAAACATTTCAATTTCCTTTTCGTTATTTGCAATTTTTTTTTTACACTTTTAATGTCACAATTTTAATCAGCTGTGGAGTAGTTAAGCCTGTGTGCTGTGATTTTGCCGTCATAATTGCGTTTGTATTTTCAACTACTGGATCTCATATTCAGCGCTGATTTTATATCAATAGTCTAAATTTAAATTTGCAGAATATCCTTGAAGATGTGACCGATGTTCTCCTTGCACACACACACACATGTATGTATATATATATATATATATATATATATATATATATATATATATATATATATATATATATATATATATATATATATATATATATATAAAGTTTTTTTGCCACGAAGGAAAAAAATGAAAACACGAGTTAGCCGATTACTTTCGGTCCTAATAGGACCGAAAGTACTCGGCTAACTCGTTTTTTCATATTTTTTTCCTTCGTGGCAAAAAACCTTTATTTATACATAGCATCACGTTTTATATACTTCGTGATCAAGTTATTCATATATATATAATATATATATATATATATATATATTATATATATATATATATATTATATATATATATATATATATATAAACCGTGTGTGGGTTGGGTGGTGGGGTGTTTATATTTGTATGCGTGCGTGTTTGTGTGTGTCTGTATTAGTATGTAGCTCAATTATGAATAAGACTTATTTGTTTGCTTTCCAGTTTAAATAGCACAGTTCCCGAAGAAATATTACATTTAGGTTAGGGTCCGATAAAAAAGTAAAATGTAGACGGGAATTATAGAAAACGGAAGAAAAATACCACCAGTGTTGCAGGCAATACAGTTAGCTATAACTCTCTCCGAGTTCTCCCAGACTTCAAAACACCGGAAACATGTGTTATAAAGAAAATATGATTACGGCCTTTTTAGAAGTAATGTTTTATTTCTTGTGACCAGAAAAAATTCTGTTACTCAGAATCTCCATAAATACTCGAGACATTTAGCAGAATAATGTCCTTTCTAACAAAAATTTTGACGGCATGAACACGTAATTGTAATAATCAATGACATTACATACAAACCGTCAGATTCGATGGCATCTGAATTATCAGAAGTTCACATCATACTTAATACGCTTTAATCTTATTTCAAGTCCGAGATCAAGCAGAAATGGGAATATTCACGTGACGACGAGCATTTTCTCCGAGAAGTTCCTTCAGATCATGTTGGAGATGTTCGCTGTAGCCGATGGCTATTGGATTCCAACCCAAGAGGTCAATATTCGTAAGTCAGGAGCATAATATCTATTTATTCAACTTTGCATTAGAATTAATATAAATTACAAATCTTGTCAGGGAAAAAAATCACCCAACAAACCTTAATGAGAAATATTGACTAACATAGTCTAGTCGATTAGCACAGCTGTTCGATAATTCGATACGCAATTGCCCTGTATTCTCCATAATAGCAATGTCATATTCTTCTCAGATCTTTTACAATGGTTACGTCATAGGATTTTCATCCATGAAAACCAATAATAAATGCAATGGCTGCGGGATTTACAAAAATAGTATGGGCGACTGTTGAATGCGTTCCATGCACTCGAAAATGGCCCTTGCATCTGGTCTCATCACTGTGGAAACATTTGTTTGTTTGTTTGCTAGAAGTCATGTGGAATTGTCTCATTTGCGAAGTTTTCCTAGGAAAAACCAAAAGAAATCAATTTTTTCCAAAGAAAACTCGGCAATTTATACGTAATCACATCTTAGTTTTCGTTTTCTATAACGGAGTATCCATCTTAGGATATTTAAAAATGTAGACGAAATTAGATCTTAGTCTCGACCAATAATGAGTTAGACCAATGCAACAGATCGAGGTGGACTCGCATGAAGCCAAAACTTCGAAAATGCAACGAAGAGGAGGGGCTTTGCAATGCACGTGCATGCTGGCTCTTACTTCAATCGATATTGCCGTTGATTGGGAGGGGTCCTCCATAGTTTACGTAAGCAACGAAACCCGCCGTCCTATTGACGCATGTAGTAGTACTGTAGAACGCTATTAACATATATAGTAGTGGCAGCAATGATAACCATCAACGTCATCATTATTTTAGTAACGAGAGTGCAATATATATACGTATATTTATATTATGATATATATATATATATATATATACAATAGATATATACACACACACACACATACACACACATCATCATAAAACATATCACCAATATGCCGTCTTGGTAGTTCCATTGAATGTAAAACAGAATCGATACTCGCTAAATTCTCCCATGAAACCTCACATTGTGGTACTAACAAACCACGTAGCGCCAATCCCTTTTCTACTTATTCATAGACTTATGGTCTCGCAAATGCAGTAAGAAATAAAACGGATACTCCGTGTGGAATTACCCTCGCATCAGAAAGAGAGAGAGAGAGAGAGAGAGAGAGAGAGAGAGAGAGAGAGAGAGAGAGAATAATGTTCTTCTATAGTCTCATGCATGGCACGAACTTTTACGTACGCATTTTAAAATCAGCTACAGCTACCAAAAAAAATGCTTTTGCATGCGTGACTAATAGGAATAATTGTGAAACCTCTTCTCCAGGATACATTTTAAAGCAAATGCTAGGTCTATATGGGTGCGAGCACCACCAGTACGAACCGCTCGGGAGGTGACTGTGTCTGATGACCGCGTGGTCCTGCCTGGTGTTGGTCTACTCATTCATTAAAATGGGTGGATTATCGGTCGTTCATTTGTGTATTGAATTTTCATTCATTACGTTTTGTTTCGTTGGGTTTCGTCTTCATAATGGAAGTGGGTATTTAATTTCAAACAATTGATGTTCTTCTTACGTCTACTAATCCTCCTGGGTATTATAAGTCAATTCAGAGGTTTTCAAGACGAGGTTGCTAATCCCATTCTATTTATGCCTTAGATACCACCCATCACAGTCGACTAACCACCGGGTGTCCTAAGTCTTTCGTAATTTTTTTTTATATATATAGTTCATGACAGAACGCACGTAACTTATTCCTTCGTTCGAAAGTCGACCCAAGTTTCTCTCGCTAGCAAACACACACACACACACACACACACACACACACACACACACACATATATATATATATATATATATATATATATATATATATATATATGAATAACTTGATCACGAAGTATATAAAATGTGATGCTATGTAAATAAATGAAGGTTTTTTGCCACGAAGGAAAAAATGAAAAAGCGAGATAGCCAAGTACTTTCGGTCCTGTTCGGACCCTTTACTGAGGCAAAGGACCGAAAGTACTTGGGCTTATCTCGCTTTTTTCATATTTTCTTCGTGGCAAAAACCTTTATATATATATATATATTAGATATATATATATATATATATATATATATATATAATATATATATCACTGAGGAAAAAAGTTAGTACGCGATAATTAGTGCTATTTCCTACGTTTTCGATGTCATCACACTTTTACCATACTGAAATCTTTCGTGAGTAAACAATAAAAAAGAATGAATTTTCTTCGTCGTACTTTTGATATAAGAGAAGGCTTATCATTGCTTACATACGTATTAAACAAGCATATGCGATAATCTCTTAATATCGATCTCTGGACGCCAATGTCAGTGGCCACTACAGTGGGATGGTGGCCGGGGGGTTAGGGGGGAAGGAAGGGTGTCTATTGCTTTGTTGAGGAGAAGAGGGGCGGTGTCTATTGCTTGGGGCGTGTGGGACGCTAACTTGCTCGAATCCCTAACTGCCAATAGGTCGAGATTATTATTGGTGCTTCAAAGGTCACTTTGATGTGTCTCTCTCTCACTTTGAGAGGAGGGCGGTACAGTTTTCGAGGTACGTTGAAAACGGGGAGCGGAATTTAATCGGAATATATTTTTTCTCTCTCTTTCAGACGCTGCTTCAAGTTATCTAACACAGCTTGTGACTAAAATTCTCGCTGATGGTCTGTCTGTTCTAACATTTGTTTTGATATTATTATTATTATTGTTATTATTTACGTTCAAACCAAAACAAAAGCTGTTAAACTGCATAGCCCTAGCCGAAGGACGTTAGACCTATACCGCTCGACGGTATAGGGGGATGGATGGTCGGTTGATGACTAATCACCCCTATACTCGGTTTCCCTGTTTGACGCCCGATGAAATATTTAGAATTTGGTTATTGACCAGCAAAGGGAGAGAGATGGGGGGCGGGGCCGTTTATGATAACGGAGAAAGGAAACCATATTTCACGTGGGCAAGTTTTTATTGGCAACTATTGCACCTTGTGGCTAAACTATGCACTGATTAGAACTCAGGGTGACACTTATGGTCATTCGATTGTGCCGGGTTGCAGTCGTAATGGAAATAATCTTATCCCAAAATTCTATATCTCAACCAATTGCCCAGTGAAGCTGTATAATTAATAATAAAAAAAATTTTTTGAAAAAATAAAATAATTAATAATAATAATAATAATAATAATAGAATAATAATAATAAGACGAATTAATAATAAATAAGATCTGACTTGAGTAAACTGAAGAGATGGCAGAAAAAAGGCTAAGAAGCAAGAAAACAAGGGAGGAAACTCAACGAGAAATACAAAGTACAAGAGAGTGGACTAAAACAACACAATAGAAGATGTAAAACAGAGGCTTAAGGCCAAAGCACACAAGATCCAACGGTACATGAACAGGATAAGGGATACCAACAGAACAAACTATTCGGAACCAACCAGAAAAGACTATACAGCCAACTAAGAGGGGAAGACAACCCACCCAGAAATTCCTGAACCGAACCAAGTAAGAGACTCTTGGGAAAACATATGGAGCAATCCGAGGTATCACCCAACAAACATGCAACATGGCTCCAGGAAGTCAAGGAAGAAGAAACAGGAGAGATAACAAAGATTCAGACATCACGACAGACACAGTCAGACACCAACTAAAGCAAATGCCAACTGGAAAGCCCCAGGTCCCGATGAAGTCCATGGATACTGGCTCAAAAAAAACTTCAAGGCCCTACACCCACGAATAGCAGAACAACTCCAGCATTGTATCTCAAATCACCAAGCACCCAAATGGATGACCACAGGAAGAACATCCTTAGTACAAAAACGACAAGAGTAAGGGAAATATAGCCAGTAACTACAGGCCTATCACCTGCCTACCAATAATGTGGAAGTTACTAACAGGTATCATCAGTGAAAGGCTATACAACTACCTAGAGGAGACAACACCATCCCCCACCAACAGAAAGGCTGCAGAAGGAAGTGTAGGGGCACAAACGAACCAGCTCCTGATAGACAAAATGGTAATGAAGAACAGTAGGAGAAGGAAAACCAACCTAAGCATGGCATGGATAGACTATAAGAAAGCCTTTCGACATGATACACCACACATGGCTAATGAATGCCTGAAAATATATGGGGCAGAGGGAAAAATACCATCAGCTTCCTCAAAAATACAATGCGCAACTGGAATACAAATAATTACAAGCTCAGGAATAAGACTAGCAGAGGTTAATATCAGGAGAGGGATCTTCCAGGGCGACTCACTGTCCCCACTACTCTTCGTAGTAGCCATGATTCCCCATGACAAAAGTACTACAGAAGATGGATGCCGGGTACCAACTCAAGAAAAGAGGCAAACAAATCAACCATCTGATGTTCATGAGGACGACAATCAAGCTGTATGTTAAGAGCATCAAGGAAATAGATACCCTAATCCAGACTGTAAGGATTGTATCTGGGGACATCAGGATGGGAGTTTGGAATAGAAAAATGCGCCTTAGTCAACTTACAAAAAGGCAACAAAGTAACGAGAACTGAAGGATAAAGCTACCAGATGGGAAGCAACATCAAACACATAGATGAGACAGGATACAAATACCTGGAATAATGGAAGGAGGAGATATAAAACAAAACACCAAGAGATGAAGGACACGATCAGGAAAGAATATATGCAGAGACTCAAGGCGATACTCAAGTCAAAACTCAACGCCAGAAATATGATAAAAGCCATAAACACTGGCAAGTGCCAGTAATCAGATACAGCGCAGGAATAGTGGAATGGACGAAGGCAGAACTCCGCAGCATAGATCAGAAAACCAGGAAACAAATGACAATACACAAAGCACTACACCCAAGAGCAAATACGGACAGACTATACATAACACGAAAGGAAGGAGGGAGAGGACTACTAAGTATAGAGGACTGCGTCAACATCGAAAACAGAGCGCTGGGGCAATATCTGAAAACCAGTGAAGACGAGTGGCTAAAGAGTGCATGGGAAGAAGGACTAATAAAAGTAGACGAAGACCCAGAAATATACAGAGACAGGAGAAAGACAGAAAGAACAGAGGACTGGCAACACAAACCAATGCACGGACAATACATAGACAGACTAAAGAACTAGCCAGCGATGACAATTGGCAATGGCTACGAGGGGAGAGCTAAAGAAGGAAACTGAAGGAATGATACAGCGGCACAAGATCAGGCCCTAAGAACCAGATATGTTCAAAGTACGATAGACGGAAATAACATCTCTCCCATATGTAGGAGTGCAATACGAAAAATGAAACCATAAACCACATAGCAAGTGAATGCCCGGCACTTGCACAGAAACCAGTACAAAAAGAGGCATGATTCAGTGGCAAAAGCCCTCCACTGGAGCCTGTGCAAGAAACATCAGCTACCTTGCAGTAATAAGTGGTACGAGCACCAACCTGAACGAGTGATAGAAAACGATCAGGCAAAGATCCTCTGGGACTATGGTATCAGAACGGTAGGTGATACGTGCAAACAGACCAGACGTGTCGTTGATTGACAAAGTCAAGAAGAAAGTATCACTCATGATGTCGCAATACCATGGGACACCAGAGTTGAAGAGAAAGAGAGGGAAAAAATGGATAAGTATCAAGATCTGAAAATAGAAATAAGAAGGATATTGGATATGCCAGTGGAAATCGTACCCATAATCATAGGAGCACTAGGCACGATCCCAAGATCCCTGAAAAGGAATCTAGAAAAACTAGAGGCTGAAGTAGCTCCAGGACTGATGCAGAAGAGTGTGATCCTAGAAACGGCACACATAGTAAGAAAAGTGATGGACTCCTAAGGAGGCAGGATGCAACCCGGAACCCCACACTATAAATTACCACCCAGTTCGAATTGGAGGACTGTGATAGAGCAAAAAAAAAAAAAAATAAAAAAATAAAAAAATAATAATAATAATAATAATAATCGTCCATCGAAAGTCAACCGCGCAAAAGCAAACACAAAATCGAGACGAAGGTTAATGATTTCTTAACTCTTATCGGATTGCGTAGACCTACGGTCGAAGACATTCTCCGATATCGACCTATCTGACGTCCCACTTTTAGTAGAGTTCTACCCCCTAACATCCAACGCCCCCCAACCGCTCCCCACCCCTACCCCTACCCCCGGGGCTCTAAGCCTTCCTTATCTCATCGTGCGATTACATGGACCAGAGTTATCTGTGGCGGTAATCTCGAGAAATTAAATGTAAACATCTCAGCCTGAAAGAAAGTCGATTTGTGACGTGCTTGAGAGAGAGAGAGAGAGAGAGAGAGCCGCACAGTTGAATTCTGATATATTCAAAGTAAAGCTGGTATTTCATAGACTAAAAAGCAGCAAGATCGAAGAAAAGCAGAAAGGTTGAATTTGGATAATCTCAAAAGCAGCAAGGAATTAATCTTGGCTAATGAAGTCAAACAACAAGGTTGAATTTCGATGAGGAAAAAACTTAGCAAGGTTGAACTTTAATAAACCATAAAACCAAAAAGGTTGAACTTCTGTAAACCATAAATCCAATAAGGTTGAACTTTGACAGACAAAGCCAAAAAAGGTTGAATTTTGATAAACCAGAAAACCAAAAAAGTTAAGCTTTGGTAAACCATAAAACCAGAAAAGTTGAATTATGATAAGCTAAAACCAAAAAGGTTGAATTTTGACAAGCCATAAAACCAAAAAAGTTCAACTTTGATAAAACAAAAAGGTTCATCTTTGATACACCATAAAACCAAAAAAGTTCAACTTTGGTAAACCATAAAAGCAAAAAGGTTCAACTTTGACAAACCACAAAACCAATAAGGTTCAACTTTGATACACCATAAAACCAAAAAGGTTGAATTTTGAGTCATGAAACCAAAACAGGTTGAACTTTGATAAACTATAAAGCAAAAAGGTTGAGCCTTGATGAACCATAAATCCAAAAAGGTTGAATTAGGATAAACCATAAAATCAAAAAGCTTGAACTTTGATAAAATCAATAAGTTTGAATTCTGATAAATTTAAAAAGTAAAAAAAAAGCAGAAAAAGTTGAATTTTGACAAAGTCAAAATAAACGGTTGAATTTAGTATAAAAAAATATAAGGGTGAATTTTGATAAACAATATACCTACGATTTAATTTTGATCGAGTAAAAAATTGTATTAGGTTGACTTTTGATAAAATAAAAAGCATGAAGGTTACACGAGATCAAACCAATAATAAAAGTGAGGAAGACTAGAATTTTATAATAATAAGGCTGAACTTGCTTCGGAGTGGTGGGGTAGAGGGGGTGGATATAGCTTTATCTGCAGAGCCATCAGTAGCCATGGCCTTGCTTACCCCAAGTCTTATGTAGGTGAAGAGGAAGCCTGGGTGACCTTTAAACATTCAAACTGGGTCACATAATAATAATAATTATGATAATGTTAGGGGCGTCATGAACTTCAATCTGGTGCGATAAGAAGTCCTGTTATTTGTTTCGGTAAGTAAATATAGCAATGCAAACATATGCATTGCTCATTAGAAGTATATATAGTCCAATGCCTCATAGTACTACTACGTAGTTGGTTACTTTATTTTATTGCATTTTAATGAATCATTTGAGCAGCAATCTACTACATCGGTCTACAAGTTCGTAGGCGCGTGAATCTCCTCAGCACGAAGTATTGATTTCAATATCGAAGCAAGTGGAGCTTCATAAAGACGACATGAATATAGTTAGCACCGATATAAATAAGTGTTCGGGTGTACCGAAGAACATGGCCAACGGAGGTTGCTCAATTTTTAGTGCTAATTTTTTATTTACAAGGACCAATATAGATATCTTAGGTATATAGTAAATAGCCTTAGGCCTATTAACTTTCCAGTGCTGTGGTCGGGGAGGGGGAGAGTATACAAATTAATATCTGGCCTGTGTGGTTTTTTACTCTTTTAAAAATGGGGAAAAACAAACGTATGGTTTATTCCACACGATAAAATATTAATTTCGTGATAAAATATTAATTTCATTATATCAACTATCGTTTCTCTAATAAGCTATATTAAAACCTGTACAAAACTATGAATTTCAGTACATTCTGCATGAAAATAATTGTTGTATCGCTAATTACAATAATACTGTAACTACAACGCTAAAAGTTCTGCGTTTTCAGCAATTTTTTAAAGTAACTCGATGTCTGATCATCCACTTTTCGATTTACATTATTATTAATCTTTGTTAGCGGTTCGCCATTCACTGCTGCATTTGGAGTTTAATAACAGCAGAATCTGTGTTCAAAATCATATAGTACATAATTAGTATATTTTATTTACAATAATGAAATTACGTGTGGATAACGTGCTTACTTCTCACACTGGCTGAACTTCGAATGGTGGTAGAACAAACCAACGAACGAACACATACAACCCCGTCTACGGTATTCTCCAAGACCCTTGGTATCGCGTCAATACTCATTGAAATAACAGATGATGACTGAATCCAAAAGCGGTAATGGCTGCCTGTGTTGGGCGGCGAATGAATCATGCCTTGACTTGATGTACTTAGACTAACGCCGAACCTTGGGGCAAATAGTCTGCTAATGACGTCACCATTAAGCCCAGCTACCAAGATATGTCTAGGAGAGGTCTTAGACCGATGTTGTCGTCTGGCGGATTCTTCCTTCGCGCATGCGGGCAAAAACCGATAGTGGATAAGCATGAATGGGGATGCGTATCAGAGATGAGTACGGTAATGTTTATGGCAAGGAAACAAACGAGAAAACAAAATGGGCAAGAATGAAAAGGAAGCTCCTAAGATAGTGTACCAAGAATATATTATTTTCGACAGAAAATGTAAGAAGTGAAGAAAACGCGCGTTTAGAGACTAACTATATTAATGACTTCTTTTATTATCAATTTTCTATCTTGCTTCCCATTTATCACAATAATTCGTAGCAATGAGAAATCCCATTTTAAAAAAGCAAAGCTCTAGGGATACGTATTAGACCACCTGGATGCAAATGAAGCGGAGAAAGAAAACGAATAACCAAAGAAAAGAACATTCTTACAACCAGCTGACTATTACGTCCCGAGTCGTGATTGGTCGAGAGAGCCAGAACACGATCTCGACTGTTCTACCGCGCAGTTTGGTTTCCTCCATTTCCACACCAAAGAAACCAAATTCATTTGAATAGATAATTGAAATTAAATATATATATATATATATATATATATATATATATATATATATATATCGTACAAAATATTAACCTGTATAAGCATTCATCTTATCTCGCAGCTCAGCATTTTTACACCTGCCGTCCTTCCTCGCATATAACCGAGTCCCTTAGAATATTAAACAGTGACGTAGAAGCAAGCAGTCACTCTCCCGTTTTATAATAAGTTATCCAAGCCCCCTCATATCCTTGTCCACACGGTACCCACACTGTTCTTCACCTACCAAACCCCCGTGTGATGTCTTACATTATAGATGAAGGTCTTGTAATAAGCTTTTCCTGGAGAGTTCAGAAGTTATGCCTTTATAGTTCTCCCAGCGCCTACTCTATCACCTTTATCCTTGGACCAAAGAACAATTATTCCACTAACCCATATATACATAATGGTTCCTCTCTCATGAAGGTGGCATCAACTTCCACATTCACACTGTACTTGCTTCTATAGTTTATCTCCACTCTCTAAAATCAGCGGAGTATTTACGAGTATTTGGCAAACACCAACAATTATATATTCATTCATTATTCCCTTCTTTATTGCACAACTGTGTACATATGTTTAATAAACAGCACTTTATCTGACTGCTTAAATCCCTCCATTCATGAGACTAGTTATTTAACAGCCAGGGAGCCATAACACAATATTGCTTCGATTCCACACTCTCCCACCTTCTCTCTAATTGCAAGAACATTTAATTGCTGTCAGAAACTTATCCTCAATTCTGTACACATATTTAATAACCTTCACATATTCAGTTCTGTCAAGTATATCACCCTCCTAGTCTAAAATCACACTGTTCTTCACACATCAGTCCTTATGTAATGTTTTGACTTGATCAAATGCATTCTATACACGTCCCTGTTATAACAAATACAGTTATGACCCTACAGATATTACAGTTATATCTGTCACCTGAGGCTTTATTTATACACTGGCACAACTAACTCTCTCTTCTATTCCCTTGGGAAACTTTTCCTCACCTAGACATACCTTACACACCTGGACACTACTTCATCACACTGTCACCTGGCTGCGATCCACCACAGTTGATTAACCACCAGAGACATAATTCTCTGCTATGGTCAGTAGAGGCACAATGAGCTCTATTGAAAAATTGCTATATAGTTTCGCCCTCGTTGAGCGTATGAACTTGCATTCTTGAACAGTGGACCTCTCTCTCTCTCTCTCTCTCTCTTCTCTCTCTCTCTCTCTCTCCGATTCTTTCCATTAACAGAAGCTAATTAATGACCTGTCCAGGCCATGTTGCTTCTTGTCCTGAATAACATCACATTTTTGCTTCCTAAAAGATACAGAAATTAAATACAATCGATCTACGTAGTATCTCTTGCACTCGTTTACACGATATTTTCCCTTCTCCGGAAATGTAAGAAAATTTATAAATGAAACGACATTTGCAAGAATTATCCACGTCCAGTTGTTTATCAGCTATAATTCCTCGTGCCTATTTCTCTTCTCATCTTTTCTCTCGGTACTTTACAGTTATTCTTTTCCTGATGATGTCATTCGATAGCTGAGAGGTGGTGCGAATCTGCCTCACCACGCCGCAAACCCAACTGATCCATTTTACAGTATATTGCTACTCGGTGTCAAATGGCGGGGAACGGCGATAACGGTATGATGGTATCCACTTTGACTCTCTCTCTCTCTCTCTCTCTCTCTCTCTCTCTCTCTCTCTCTCTCTCTCTCTCTCTCTCTCTCTTTATTCAGGTACACCTCACAAAAGTCTATTAATCATAAGACGCACAATTCAGTGCATTGCTCATCAGAGGTGTATTGGCCTACAAAGTTATATTTTCGCCCCAAAACCAAGCATGAGTCTAAGCTTGACTACTTCCTGTTGCGGAACTTAAGTAGGTGGCCTAGTGGTCGTGACACTGGCTTAATAAGAGAGACGGCTAGGCGGAACGATTCTGGCACGTTTCTCTAAATCATATATCTCGTCTCTGTTGGATAAAGCTGTAAATTACGTGCCAGTCGAATGTGATAAGTTACATCCAGGCTGGAGAAGGGTTTGATACTATATCAACTTCATCTTAAAACACTGATACCGGAGTGGTATCCTCTTTACACATGCCAACACACATGAAAGTCCCATACACACAAAAATCAGTATTACCTGACGATGAAACTGTCAATTAGAATTGTATTTTTAAGTTGAACAGTCTACAGATGTGCCGGAGTAACGTTATCGGTGGTATCAGCTACCTTTTTAGGTATCGGTACTCGGTATCGGTGAAAAATGGGCCGACACTTTGTATCAGAATTCAGAAAATGCAACAATGTAAAACCCAATCATGAGAAAGCTGAACAAATAAGCAATTACATAATCTATTGTAGTCACAGTTACTATAGTTTTGCACTAACAGGAAAATACCATATAAATAATAAAATTATTATATATAATTAATATATATTATATATATATATTATATGTGTGTGGTGTGTGTGTGTTGTGTGTGTGTGTTTGTGTGTGTGTATGTGTGTGTGTGTGTGTGTGTGTGTGTGTATACATTTAGCTACCAGAATAGATTAAATAACTAAGTCCAACAAAGGAATTTAGTAGTAACTCAATCAGCAATGAACTTATGAAGGTATATTAAAAATGGTTACTTTCTATTTGATAGAGATAACAACATTTAATGCTTATAATTCATAATAGTAACAACAGCACATTGTTGACGACAATCCGCACAGCAGGAGAGCAGAACTCTGATAGACAAAGGTAATGGAAATATCCAGAAAGAACTTATTGAAAAGTATCGGTATCGCCAAAATTTTGGTCTCAGAGCATCTTAATTAGTGTTCTCCCAATTATTTTGGTACTAGGTCTAGAACAGAAAAAAATTGAGGATTATGCTTTCTATTGGTTTGAAATGTGAGTAAATTTATGCTTTATTCCGGTATGTTATCGATAAGCGATACGAAAATATGTTATGGCATCACGAAGTATATTTCGGAAAGAAGTGAACGAGCTGTGTTAATAAATTCTTGGAGGTTTGGTATACACGTGACTAGTACTACAAAATATGAAGTCGCTGAGCCTACATTTATCTGAGTTCTGTATGCGTTTTTGCTCCAACCTAATAACTCTAAGATCGATTGCGAAATGATTCTCCCCGTCATCTGAAAAACGAGAGAGAGAGAGAGAGAGAGAGAGAGAGAGAGAGAGAGAGAGAGAGAGAGAGAGACCGGTACTACAGCAGTAAGTATGCACATCCAGGTTGTCGATTATTTTTCACATGGCTACGAGTCTTCTTTCCCAGAGATCTCATTGACAAGTCGTGCATAGAAGGCGTGATCGCTTTCTCTCTCTCTCTCTCTCTCTCTCTCTCTCTCTCATGGTATAAGCAGTAGTACTATAATCGCCTTTAGCAAGAGGTCACGGATTCGAATTTCAGGTTAAGACGGAGCGACCTGGTCACATTGAACTAGAAACGCTGCCACTGTTGACCTGGGCAATTAATGGCTGCTGGTCGACTGAGATGGATCACAGTCAGGAAGAAATTGGCCTACTAATGCAATCTCACCATAATATGCCATGATGCAATCACACATTTCTTGAAAATTAAACGGCAAAATGACGGTACGAAATTTTCCATAGCCAACTTTTAACTACCTCATAGGCCTACACTACAACTGTAAAATCTTCATAGTAGCCAAGAAAAATAAACAAGGGCCAATTTTCCTAAAATATACTTAACAATTCAGAACTAAATTGATCGAGTCCAATAAAAATTGTAGAGATAAACGATCAGACTATAATGCTATTCTCAGTAATCATACTATGGTAACCTTACCAAGAGGGAAACGATGGCTGCCATGTTGATCCGATTCCGAACAGCTCTGTCGAAACCGCGTCTTCTTTCCCACCAACGGCGGGAGAAAAAATGTCTGTTCATTTCACCTGCAGATTTTTTTTTTATCTCCTTTGGCCGATTTAACTTCCAGTTTTTTCCCTCCGATTTCGACGAAGGATCCGTCGTGGGTGGGTGTCGTCAGGTAACGTGCTCAGTGTGGCGTGGGCTGTTGTCGTGGAAGGGTGTGAGGCGGAGGACTGCGGACAGTGCTGCTGTTTCCTGACGGGAGCGTTGGTCTCGCGCCCAAATTTTTATTGTATAGATCCCTCTGGACTGGATGCAATTCGATCGCCATACTTTGCCCTAAATTCGTCATCAAATTACTATTGCAATGTTGAGACATTTGGTGCGAAACGTTTGTTGATGTTTGTGCAATATTATTTTTTAAGAGTTTTGGGAAGACTTCAGAAGCCACGCGCACTCAGCAGACAAGTCATTCAATTAGTCAAGCGATAGTATTAAGCAGTTTCATGTATATATCCGTACGCTAATAACAAGGTGAGTGGAATGTGCGTTTACGTCCGACTTTCTGAATTTACTGTAATGTAAGATGACCTTTTTCTTTTTTGTACTTATTTTTTGGAGAAAGGAGGATGTTCTTTAATTTTTTTGTAGGATAATAATGAGGCTGTCAGTGGATTCTTTGCCACCTTGTACGGTGTATTTACTTAATTTTTTTTATGATATGGACAATACAGGTACCTCATTAAGTCTTTTGGTCTTATTTATTTTTTCTTTTTGAGAGCTAATAATTTCTTGCTATCTACAGTTTATTTTTTGTTTTAATTTAAAAAAAGAGGGGAAATTTTCAGACGTAGTTTCAGTATGGTATAGGTCTAAAGCTCAAATATGGTATCTCTCTCTCTCTCTCTCTCTCTCTCCCCTCCTCTCTCTCTCGTCTCTCGTCTCGTCTCTCTCTCTCTCTCTCTCTCTCTCTCTCTCTCTCTCTCCTATATAGACTGATTTGGCACATGCAACGTCATCGACGGAGTTGAGTATGTCACGATTATCACTATCGTTCACAGTTGACTTTGCAAATATGTCATATCCGGTGATTGAAATTTGATATTGTAAATCAGTTTAGGTAGTTGGTGTTTGATGAATCGTATATATTTCCTTTTTTTATTCAAGTGAATTTCTATATATATCACTATATATATAGTGATATATGGTTTGTTCTATTAGCTAAACATAAGTCAGAAAGCTGAGACTTTGGACGGTTGCATCATGAGAACAGATGAAACACGGAAGGCAGCAGCATCTCTGCAAAAAGTTTAAAAGAGCAGAGTTGTTGTGGGGTAGTATAAAACCTGGAATGTGTGCAGGGAAGCCGTTGAGTCCAAAATGACGATGCTCATAGTATCCTATTTTGTAATGCTACAAGGTGATGACTAGACCTACTACAGTAGATTGGGCGAAAGGGGTGTTGAACAGGAACGTTATATTCAGGAAGTGTATTGAAGACAGAGATGACTGGCACTTTGTGTTTGTATTTGTGTATGTTAGCGGGTATACGACATACTGCTGATGATCTTCGTTGTAGATTCGTGATATGATTGATGCTGTGGAAGTTTGTGTTTTTACGACATACTGCTGATGATCTTCATTGTAGATGCTGTGGAAGTTTGTGTTTTTGATTTGGCAAATTTAAACACATAAACACTACTATATATATAATGGGTGTGTGAATAAGTTTGTGTATGTGTGCGCGCGCGCTCGTGTAAAATTTGCATATCTTATTATTCGTATTATGAATAATTGTACATTAAGTGGTACTATGCAATGGTAGCTGGCACTGATGTGGTCCTGGTTGTGTCCTTCACCTGTCTTGCTTCCCATTGTTCCCAGAAGACAGTGGACAAAATGCCAGTATTTTTGTGGAACGGACCAGAGAGAGAGAGAGAGAGAGAGAGAGAGAGAGAGAGAGATTGATTGATTGATTGTCTGCGTTTGTTTCATATCACAAGTTAGTTATTAAAAAATTTCGGGTCGTGGAAGTATTTTGTAAGTGATAATTTTAGTAATTTTGATAACGATAGTTATTTTTATATATTTTTTCATCTATATAATAGTTGACACTAATATGTTTCGAGTGTCACTGCTGCGTGTACCGTGAATATTAATGTCGGATGGAAACAAATTAGCAGCGGTGTGGATGACTTTTTCGCGAACAGCAGAGCAGTATTGTCACAGCCGTAATTATGATAATGGTCAATGCCATAGTTATATTCACATCACTACCAAAAGTGTTACATTATGTACTAAATCAATTTTACCTTGAGAATTGAAGTGAGGTTTACAATCGACTCGACAACTTACTTTGTTGTAGACATGGTTTTAAATGAGTTATATAAAGCGAAAGGAATGTGCTACTAGGCTTTTGCGCAATACGAGTTTCCAATTTTGAAATACTCCAATAAGCAAAGTTTATTTGTGCCATTATAGTGTTCCTAGAGAAAAACGCTTGTTAATTTCTAATCGAGGGGAAAAAAAACTAGCTAAAACGATAGGAAGAGTTAAAACTTATAAACTCAAATCTGGGTGATTTAATAAATTTCGAAATATTGCAAATACTCTCGTGTTGGGATACGATGGATTCTTGTTGAGGGACTTTCACCGTCCGTGACAGAAAAGGGTTTATGATTCCTTTAAGACAGAAGATGCTTATTAAGCGCCTATCCCTGACCAGCGATAGACGATCGTAGATATGGCAACGCATGTGCCACGTTTGTATGGAATATGATGGAATAATGATGTCAGACAATAGCCTAAGCGAACTTTGAATATTAATAACTAATTATGTACTTCGAGAAACATTTTATTCAGTGTAGTCGCCTAATAGCCTCGTTTTCAAAATACTCTTCCGTTTAGATCGGTACGTTTGGCACCGCTCGTGAATGGCGCCTATCCAACTCAATCCTCACGCTTGACTAGCCAGATCATAGCAGGGATAACACGGGTAATAGTGACAGTGCTCGATTTTAACTATTAGCATCACGATCATTATCATCATTATCATCATCATCATCATCTGCATCATATTCATCATTCTTGATTCCCAATGAAGTATCTGGAAGAGTCGAAACATTGGTTTTCTGGGGAACAAGGCGCTAGACCCATAACCTTCGAAGATGGTCGTCGGAGCTTATGGTCATAGTCATATTATAATTTCCACTGGAGCCACCCATCCAAGTATAGGCCAACCCCAACGTTGCTGGGTTTAAAATAAAAATAACCGTAAGAGAGAGAGAGAGAGAGAGAGAGAGAGAGAGAATCACAGTACCGTTGGAATCAAGGTTCTGGACAAAGCGCATTTCACTGTTGGCGAGATAATGACATGGGTGTATGTAGCATTCACTGTTTGCTGGCAAATGATGACAACTACAATCATGTACATTCGTCACACTGACTCAGTAGAGAGAGAGAGAGAGAGAGAGAGAGAGAGAGAGGTTGAATCCGCGGTCAAACTAGAAACATTTGCCGAGCTTATTCCGGAAGTACTAATGTAGTTAAATCCGTTTTGGTGGATGGCATCACAAATTCTCGCTAGATTACCGTGACATCGCACTCCCTGTTTGTTGTTTGTTTTGACTCTCTCTCTCTCTCTCTCTCTCTCTCTCTCTCTCTCTCTCTCTCTCTCTCTCTCTCTCTCTCTCTCTCTCTCAAGAAAAGTCATTGTATACTTGGTGCTCAAGTTTTGGCGGTAAAAAAAAAAAAAAGAACCCAGATACTAGGCTTGTGTGAGGTTGGCGCCAATTGTGTAGCCTCGCAACAGCGAATCGTAATGGTTTTGGTTCTGTTTGTTCATTATTTGTTTGTTTGTCTGTTTGTATTATGCAAAAAAAGTTGGGTGTTAATGTTTTACAAGAATTTCACCAGGACATCACACAACGCTTAGTTGAAGGGTCTAACCTTTGGGGAAGTCTCTCTCTCTCTCTCTCTCTCTCTCTCTCTCTCTCTCTCTCGACGTCACGCCTTGTGCCCCTCCCGATAATTTGAGAGAAAGTAACGATGCGAACAAGGAAGGAAGGGTCTCGTTCAGAAGGGGAAAAAAAGCAGTGCGCTTTTCCGCTCTCATCTCCATCAGAATCGGGTCGGCAGCATTACCCGAAGTAGCCATCCGAGGAAAATTAATAAATCTTCTTAGTGATGCTAATTACTGTGTTTACCTTCTCTATTGGCGCTGTTTTTATCAGTGGGTTGTAGCCTTCTTGCTTCTAAGTATGTTTAATGTATATACAGGCAGAATTTTATTGATGTTCTCCGATAGTAGGGAGGTTCCAAATTAAAAGTACGTGGTTATTGTCCGATTCATCCAGTTGTTGCTGATTCAAGGGTGAGTCAGCTTTGTAGCTTATTGGTCAAGTCGTCCACCTGTCGCTGTACACACACACACACACACACACACACACACACACACACACACACACACACATATATATATATATATATATATATATATATATATATATATATATATATATATATAAACAAACCAAAGGCCCAGGTTCGAATCCTGGCGGTTGCACTAGACTAGAATAGAATAGTAAATCTTGGGCTAAAGGCCAAGCACTGGGACCTATAGGTCATTCAGCACTGAAAAGGAAATTGAGAGCAGAAATTTCTGAAAGGTGTAACAGAAGGAAAATCTTGCAGTTGCAATATGAAATGGTTGTTAGGAGAGGGTGGATAGCAAGATGGAAGAAAGGGAATATGGATGGAGGTACAGTGAAAGGAACGAAAGGGGTTGCAGCTAGGGGGCCGAAGGGACGCTGCAAAGAGCCTTAAGTAATGCATACAGTGCACCGCATGAGTATTATGTGGTATTTGTGGCTGATTTTTATTTATAAGTATAAAAAAAAGATATGCGTGTACGTGAATATGTTTGTGTGTGTGTGTGCGCGCAATAGTCGAAACCGTGACGTATTCACCTCCTTTGTTTCGTCATGAGCCCTGCTAACAAAACAACAAAATGTATATATATGTGTGCATACACGCTTATGAATATTTTATAGGTTCACAGGGACATTTATTTTTTGAACGTTTATAAACTTTACTTATTACTACTACTTGACAGAATCAAAGTCTGGCTCATATGAAATTCCTGGTCATTTCATCGTAATTTACCAACCAAATTTAAGTTTTCTTGATAATGGTGGTCTTTTATTGCGATACCGGTCATACTTAGAAGAAATACTAAATTTTAGGTATTCAATGTTTTCGTGATGCCCTCTTGTATGGCGTTGCAGCTCTTATTCGTCTATTCATTGTCTCTTATTTATTCTTGCGAGGATACATTCCTCATCCTTCAAACTGAATCATTTCGTAGTCTTCCTGTTTGCAGAGTCGCTGGGATCTTGTGCCTTAACCAAGATAAGACAACCGCCTCCTGGTTCAGAGAGGAAAAAAACTAGGGTAGACATCCTGCTCTGGCCATTAATCGACTTAATTAGGCAAGAATTACGCCCGTAATGGGGCCACGTTTTATTCTCATAGCGATCCGGAGCGATTTTTTTTTCCTACTTGTGGGGGTCTTCCCACACCCTTCATCTTTTTACTTTCTTTTTTTCGTTTTGTCTTGCTCAGAGAAGAATTCCCTGGACACTTGCATGCGTAATGCTTCCTTTTGCTTCGTCGGAAGACTTCATTGAAAAGGTACTCTCTCTCTCTCTCTCTCTCTCTCTCTCTCTCTCTCTCTCTCTCTTCTCTCTCTCTCTGGAAATATAAGGAGGGGTACTTGGACAATTTTGGAAAGCTCGAAATGAATATTACAGAACTATACCGGTTTGTCTCTACATGAACGGATGACCCACTTCTGGATACCAAACGCCTCTCGAGCCCTAAAGGGTCTATGCCCTTCATTGGACTTCTATAAAAAAATCTCTCTTGTTTCGCTCCAATCCACTAGGCCTAATCATCGGTTTAATTTCCAGTGACACCCGTCCTCGGCAACAGAATTCAAACGCACCAGCTCATTTTCTGCAAATTAGATACTGTAACTCGCCAATTGGGCCCAATGCATGGAATGTCGTGAACGCAGGATGCAAAGTTATGTTGCCTTTTTTTATTATAATTTTTTTTTTTTTTTTTTTTTTGCGGTCTGTGTTCTGATGTCAATAAACTTTTAAGAGTGACGTTAGTTGTTCGTTAAAATGGAGGGGTCCTGGCGCTCTCTCTATCTCTCTCTCTCTCTCCTCTCTCTCGTATCAATTATTGCTTCATACACTAAATAGCCGGAAATCAAGTAATTAGCAAATTCAATTGTGCATATATATATATATATATATATATATATATATATAGTATATATATATATATATATATATATATATATTTTTCATTTCCACAGATATTAGACCACAAACATCATTTGTTTTCCGTTTCACTATACCTTGGGAATAACGTACACCCAAAGGAATAATAAGTGATGAATACTTTTTCACCAGTGGGATTCGAACTGCTGCATGGTCTAGGAACAACGGAAATGCAGTTACTTTAACCGCTGAACCATCAAGAGAGGTATACAAGTTATGACCAAAATATGAAGAATGAGACTGTATAAAACCCATCCGGTTTGGTCTTTGGTTTCTAGAGACATCTAAGAGGAGACTGGTCATCATAGGTTTTGCCCGTTTCTCCTGCTGTGGAGTTGGTGGGAAAAGGTGTGGTGGGAGGAAAAGAAGTTCAGAAGTATCCATCACATTCATCTTTGTGAATATGAGTACGTTTATGAGCAGTACACGCGTTTGTGCAATGGCCCCCGGTCCTCGTTGGACGAGTGGATTTCGCTCTCGGCTACCAATCCGGTGGTCCGAAGTTTGATTCTCGGCTCGGCCAACGCGGAACCAGAAGAATTTATTTCTGGTGATAGAAATTCATTTCTCGATATAATGTGGTTCGGATCCCGTTGCTAGGTAACCAGTTGGTTTCTAGCCATGTAAAAATGTCTAATCCTTCGGGCCAGCCCTAGGAGAGCTGTTAATCAGCTCAGTGGTCTAGTAAAACTATGATATACTTTTGTGCAATGCCCAATTTGTACGCTGGTGAAATATTCTCCGCGCGTTCGTTCCACTGACTGAAGAACTTGAAAAGACAACACACTCGGCCTGAAATTACAGCAAGTGTCAACTAAGTCTGTTACAAACTCATCCAAACGCTCACGCGATGTACGTATATTATGTCATCTGGGAGCGGAATGACAACAGATTTCTTACGCTGAGAAACTTCGTGACGCAAATTGATACAACTGACAGATATTTCCCGCCCGCTGCATCTTTTGGCGTCCACACACACTTGCTTGTTTGTTCTTTGTCCCCGAGGCCTTTCCGTTCTCTCCGGTATACGTTTTAGTTTTCTCACTGTAACGGCTTTTTCCGTCCGCCCTCAGATCTTAAAAATTGCCGAGGCTAGAGGGCTGCAAGTTGGTATGTTGATCATCCACCCTCCAATTATCAAACATACCAATTTGCAGCCTTCTCGTCTCAGTAGTTTTTTTTATCTTATTTAAGGTTAAAGTTAGCCATAATCGTACTTTTGGCAGCTCTCTAGGTACCAACAACATGAGCCACCGCCGGACCCGGACCGTGGCTGAGTTTCATGGGCCGTGGCTGAGGCTGCCACCTGACAGAAAACTTTGATTTCTTCGGCGCAATTTTTACTTGGTTTTTCTTGGGCTAGGCACGTTCCGTTAAAGCAAAATTGACCTCCCAAAGAGACATGTAAACCCTCCGTAGGGGCTAGTGCCGTCAGTGCACCTCTTGCAATACACTGTAGGAATTACCTGAGGTTCTTTACAGCGGTCCAATGGCTCCTAATGCATCGCCCTTACATTCCTTTTACTGTACCTCCTTTCTTATTCTCTTTCTTCCTGCCTCCTTTTTCTACACTTTCATAACAGTTGATTCATAGTGCAACTGCGATGTTTTCTTCCTCTCACACCTTCCGAACCTTTGAACCGTTCCTTTCAGTCCCAGTGCTAAAAGATCTCATAGGTCCCAGGGCTTGGTCTTTGGCCTAATTTCCGTATTCTATTTCATTCTCAATGAATGAAATTTGGCGGCCAACACCTTCTGGAGTCAGCCGCTCTGAGGGGAAAAGGTGTATGATGGAATCTGATTCCAAGTGTGCGTGATTGGTTTACTTATTTCATCTCGTGTCATCCTGTATACATAAAATATGTACACATTTCCTGCTTATTAGTCTCTCTCTCTCTCTCTCTCTCTCTCTCTCTCTCTCTCTCTCTCTCTCTCTCTCTCTCTCTCTCTCCTTATTCGCGAGTAACTAGACAGACCCAGCGTTGCACGCAGACGGGACAATACTTTAAAAAAAGTTAAGTATATCATAGTTTTACCAGACCACTAGGGATGGCCCGGAATATTAGATATTTTGACGTGGCGAGGAACTAATTGGTAACCTAGCAACGGGACCTACAGTTTATTGTGGAATCCGAACCACATTATATCGAGAAATGAATTTCTATCGCCAGAAGTAAATGCCTCTGATTCCGCGTTAGCCGAGCCGAGAATTGAACTTGGGACCAACGGATTTGGTAGCCGAGCGCGAAAACCACTCGTCCAACAAGGAACTTCCTCTCCTTTAACTCCTCGCTCACGTCATCATTATGACGTCAACATGCAAATGACATGACGACTCCTGCTAATAGGGTGAGGCGAGGCTCGACAGCGTTATAAGGCAGCTGAAAACCACATTAGGGTCGTCACGGGAATCCTTACTAATTGGCCCGGCGTCCTTGGCGACTTCAATGCCACAAGTAGCGATCCGTCCGGTGGTTTGCAGAGGGGGCACTGCAGGTCGGAAATGGTTTTGAATCTTGCGTGCTAAAAGGGTATATAAACAAAGATAGCCTTTGAAAAGTATAGCTAGGGCAGTTGGATCTGCCCTACGCTTTTTCGCTTGGTTGTGGCCCCGTAAGGGGCATCCTCCGAACACACACACACACGCACACATTATATTTGAATTCTTATCACATCACCGTGATTCATATATACATGCATTAAGCTACAAATGTCCATTATTATCCAATTCGCACCACCTTGGAATTAATATATTTTCATATACGTGTGTTAACAGAAGGGGATTTTTATTTAGTTGATATTCATTTCGTCCTCCAGTGGATTCGAACCAGCGGACAGACAGACAGAGGAGAAATCAGGACTGCAGTGATGTTATCGACTCGCGAATTGGATATTAAAGGACATTTGTAGCTTAATGCATATATATATATATATATATAATATCTATATATATATATATATATATATTTATATGTATATATATTAATATATTATATATTGTAATACTAGATATAGATATATATATATAATATATTATAGTATATATTAGTATAATATATATATATATATATGTATATATTATATATAACTATCTATATGTATATATATATATATATATCTATATATAGATATTATAGATGATATGGAGATATATATATTAAAAAAAATTATTGTATATAATTTTTAAAATTTTAAAAATATATATATATAGATATATATACATATATATATTTATATATGATATATATTATATATATATATATAATATATATCGTAAAAATATTTTTATATATTATATATTGTATGTTTAATTATGCATTAATGATATGTATGTATGTATGTATATTATATACCTTTTATATATCGTGAGAGAGAGAGAGAGAGAATCAAACAACCTTACGAATCGTACTGTACATGAATGTCCCTTTGTGCTACAGACACATATGGCACCCATATCCAGCCAGGCAGAGATGAAATAGGGCCGTAACGGGACCTCGGTCAGTCAGTTCAGGATAATTTTGGAAATTAGCGTCTGACGACTTTGTTCGTCTTTGTGTGCGAGTGTGGTGATGATAATTTAATGGGGTTTATTGTGTTATTGTCTTTTTTAATCCTTTTCATGTTTATTATTATTATTATCTTTATTATTTTATGCAATATTGGATTAACTGGAGATTTAACTTTTTTTTTATGTTTTTCTGTTTTCTTGCTGGCGCATAATTTAACATATATAATGGGGCTGGTTCTCTCTCTCTCTCTCTCTCTCTCTCTCTCTCTCTCTCTCTCTCTCTCTCTCTCCGTTAAATTGCATTTATGAAGGTATTGAAGTATTCATTCATTGACAAAAACTATATATAGAATTTTCAATTTAAGCCACACTTTGAATGTTTTGCTGCTGTAAACCTTTATAGATTTAGACATTTATGCACATTTTTGCCCCATATGTTCCCATCCTCCGTATATTACTATTAGTTTTCTGAAAAGGACGCTTATTGTGCCGGCATCGTCTGTCCGCCAGCACTGTTTCCTGTCCGCCCTCAGATCTTGAAAAATACAGCGGCTAGAGGGCTGCATATTTTTATGTTGATCATCCACCCTCCAATCATTAAATATACCAAATTGCAGCCTTCTAGCCTCAGTTGTTTTTATTTTTATTTAAGGTTAAAGTAAACCATCATCGTGCATCTGGCAACGATATAGGCCAGGACACCAACGGGTTGTAAGATGAACAGAAAACTCGATTACAACTTTTTTTTTTATTTACGATGTTTATCAAAAAACATTCTTGCCAGAATTGAATTCCAGTAATAATAATAATAATAATAATAATAATAATAATAATAATAAGAAAAAAATGCCAAACTGGAAAGCCCCAGGTCCCGATGAAGTCCATGGATACTGGCTCAAAAACTCAAGGCCCTACACCCACGAATAGCAGAACAACTCCAGCATTGTATCTCAAATCACCAAGCACCCAAATGGATGACCACAGGAAGAACATCCTTAGTACAAAAAGACAAGAGTAAGGGAAATATAGCCAGTAAACTACAGGCCTTAGCACCTGCCTACCAATAATGTGGAAGTTTAACTTAAACAGGGTAATCATCAGTGAAAGGCTATACAACTACCTAGAGGAGGACAAAACCACCATCCCACCAACAGAAAGGCTGCAGAAGGAAGTGTAGGGGCACAAAAGACCAGCTCCTGATAGACAAAATGGTAATGAAGAACAGTAGGAGAAGGAAAACCAACCTAAGCATGGCATGGATAGACTATAAGAAAGCCTTCGACATGATACCACACACATGGCTAATAGAATGCCTGAAAATATATGGGGCAGAGGAAAATACCATCAGCTTCCTCAAAAATACAATGCGCAACTGGAATACAATACTTACAAGCTCTGGAAAAAGACTAGCAGAGGTTAATATCAGGAGAGGGATCTTCCAGGGCGACTCACTGTCCCCACTACTCTTCGTAGTAGCCATGATTCCCATGACCAAAGTACTACAGAAGATGGATGCCGGGTACCAACTCAAGAAAAGAGGCAACAAAATCAACCATCTGATGTTCATGGACGACATCAAGCTGTATGGTAAGAGCATCAAGGAAATAGATACCCTAATCCAGACTGTAAGGATTGTATCTGGGGACATCAGGATGGAGTTTGGAATAGAAAAATGCGCCTTAGTCAACATACAAAAGGCAAAGTAACGAGAACTGAAGGGATAAAGCTACCAGATGGGAGCAACATCAAACACATAGATGAGACAGGATACAAATACCTGGGAATAATGGAAGGAGGAGATATAAAACACCAAGAGATGAAGGACACGATCAGGAAAGAATATATGCAGAGACTCAAGGTGATATCAAGTCAAAACTCAACGCCGGAAATATGATAAAAGCCATAAACACATGGGCAGTGCCAGTAATCAGATACAGCGCAGGAATAGTGGAATGGACGAAGGCAGAACTCCGCAGCATAGATCAGAAAACCAGGAAACAAATGACAATACACAAAGCACTACACCCAAGAGCAAATACGGACAGACTATACATAACACGAAAGGAAGGAGGGAGAGGACTACTAAGTATAGAGGACTGCGTCGACATCGAAAACAGAGCACTGGGGCAATATCTGAAAACCAGTGAAGACGATGTGGCTAAAGAGTGCATGGGAAGAAAGGACTAATAAAAGTAGACGAAGACCCAGAAATATACAGAGCCAGGAGAAAGACAGAAAGAACAGAGAATGGCCACAACAAACCAATGCACGGACAATACATGAGACAGACTAAAGAACTAGCCAGCGATGACAATTGGGCAATGGCTACAAAAGGGGAGAGCTAAAGAAGGAAACTGAAGGAATGATAACAGCGGCACAAGATCAGGCCCTAAGAACCAGATATGTTCAAAGTATGATAGACGGAAATAACATCTCTTCCCATATGTAGGAAGTGCAATACGAAAAAATGAAACCATAAACCACATAGCAAGTGAATGCCCGGCACTTGCACAGAACCAGTACAAAAAGAGGCATGATTCAGTGGCAAAAGCCCTCCACTGGAGCCTGTGCAAGAAACATCAGCTACCTGCAGTAATAAGTGGTACGAGCACCAACCTGAAGGAGTGATAGAAAACGATCAGGCAAAGATCCTCTGGGACTATGGTATCAGAACGGATAGGGTGATACGTGCAAACAGACCAGACGTGACGTTGATTGACAAAGTCAACAAGGAAGAACGTATCACTCATTTGATGTCGCAATACCATGGGACACCAGAGTTGAAGAAAGAAAAAAGAGAGGCGAAAAAAATGGATAAGTATCAAGATCTGAAAATAGAAATAAGAAGGATATGGGATATGCCAGTGGAAATCGTACCCATAATCATAGGAGCATAGGCACGATCCCAAGATCCTGAAAAGGAATCTGGAAAAACTAGAGGCTGAAGTAGCTCCGGGCCTCATGCAGAAGAGTGTATCTAGAAACGGCACACATAGTAAGAAAAGTGATGGAATCCTAAGGAGGCAGGATGCAACCCGGAACCCCACACTATAAATACCACCCAGTCGAATTGGAGGACTGTGATAGAGCAAAAAAAAAAAAAAAAAAAAAAAAAAAAAAAAAAAAAAAAAAAAAAAAAAAAAAAAAAAAAAAAAAAAATAAATAAAAATAATAATAATAATAATAATAATAATAATAATAATAATATTGGTCTCATATTCCAGTTACGATCAAGGTTTGACTTTTATAAAGAGTATTTTTATTTTTAATTTCAGTCCTTCCTCTGGCAGTAGGTTGACTATGGTTGGTTCAGACAGGGGGAAGATAGGCTTTTATATGTATATATATATATATATATATATATATATATATATATATATATATATATATATATATACTCCGTAGTGGGTATAGTGCCTTCAGTTCACTGTAGGCATCACTTGCAGGTTGTTTGCAAGCGTCCCTTCGGCCCCTAGCTGCAATCCCTTTAATTCCTTTTACTGTACCTCCTTTCGTATTCTCCTTTTTTCCCATCTTGCCATCCAACCTCGCATAACAATTGTTTGACGGTTCAACTGCGAGGTTCTTCCTCCTGTTACGCCTTTCAGACCTCTCCACTCACAATTTCACTTTCAGTATTGAATGACCTTATAGGTTCCAGCTCTAGGCCTCTGGCCTAAATTCTATATTCCATTTATATATATCATATATACAAATGTACGTATACACAAATACATATATATATATATATATATATATAATATATATATATATAATGTATATATATAATTATATGCATACATACACGTATGGATAAATACACAAACACATATGCATATATATATATATATATATATATATGTATTAATATATATATATATTATATTATATATATATTATTTATATATACATATATATATATATATATATATATATATATATATATATATATATATATATATATATATAGAGGATGTGTGCACTTATACATGACTAAGGGAATACGCATATATATTTTATATATGTATAAGATGTGTGAACTTATACAGTAAAGAAAATGAAATCTTGGCTGCAGCAATAATTCTTAACCTTGGACGCTGAGCGGACGAAACAGATGTGGGCGTGAACCTTCTTTTATCTGTGCGAGAATCAACTTCCTCTATTGCAGTCAAATCTCCATTGTCAAAATTTTGATAACGGATCGTCCTTTGGCCTACGACCACTCTCCCCTTTCGCTATGGCCGTGCAAGGGTCTCTCTCTCTCTCTCTCTCTCTCTCTCTCTCTCTCTCTGTCTCTCTCTCTTTACTGTACCTCCTTTCATATTATCTTTCTTCATTTTTCTTTCCACCCTCTCCTAACATTTGGTTCATAGTGCAACTGTTTTTGAGGTATTCCGCCTGTTACACCCTTCAAACCTTTTACTGTCAATTTCCATTTTAGCGCTGAATGACCTCATAGGTCCCAGTGCTTGTCCTTAATTTTATATTCAACTCGACTCTCTCTCTCTCTCTCTCTCTCTCTCTCTCTCTCTCTGCAGTGGTATTGTCTGGGATGTTGCTAAAGGAGTTACGTAAAGAGAGGCCTTTGTTGACGGTATCATAATAGGTGTGAAAGGCTTCTACAATGAATGGCATTACGTTTCAAGGATCGTTTCAACGGTTAAATCGATAATGTTGTTAAGTTAAAAAATAAAATCCATCTTAAGGTTTATATTTCATCTCGAATTCTTACGGCAATTTTGCCACTTAAAATAACTTTCACTTTACTTCCTGAGAGAGGGTTGTGCGAACTTTGTGCTGTGCATATATATATATATATATATATATATATATATATATATATATATATATATATATATATATATATATATATATATATATATATATATATATATATATATATCGAGCTGATAAACACTAATGATTGGCTTCGAGAATGAATTTTCTTTTTATACGGTAAATTAAGCTTGCAATAATTTATAGTAGGAATAATAATATACAAGATATATTTCAAGAAGCATGCAAACAAGGGAAATGAGAATTATAGTGATATAGCCAGTTTTACAACTGAAATAAAAAGTTGAAATGGAAACGCGTTACTTAAACATAGTGAAGATTTAAAAACTGCCTTTATTATTTATTCAAGTTTAAATCAGAAATGTCCTTCGGACATCGAACTCCAAAAGTGTAAACCCATCAAAGGTGAAACGTAACAAGTCCTCAGTCATCGAACTACAACAGACCCACTGGGGGAGCAGTTGCATGCTATTGCTAATCGTAAGGTACTTGGACCGAATGCAAGATGTTATCTCCGCCCACAGCCCACATACGTGAAAGTGTCCGATTTTTTTTCCCTCTCTTTTTTCGTGACATTTGTAAGAGTCAACACGCGATTCACGCTAAGGTGCTGACGAGAGAATGTTCTTTTGTTTTATTTATTTGTTATTATTTATTTTTTTTGTCTTTTTATCGTTCTTTACTCTTTAGTGTTTTGTTTTCCGTATGATAGTAGGATTAAGGTTTTTCAATTGTTTGTTTGTATATGAAATGAAGGCCGTTTTGCGTACGTTCTTAGCTATATATACAATAACGATCGAGACAAGAGAATACAGAGCTGCGTAATGCATTTGACTACAAGCAACGTTGCAATTGCAACATTATACTCGAATATTGCCCACTCTTCTCGACGGGACAGGCGCTGTAATAAAACATTGATAATTGTGAGAAACAGGAATTGAGTATCCTGCTGTCCCGAAATCCCCGAATCTTCTCTCTCTCTCTCCGTTTTTTTTTTCTCTCTGCATCTCGAGCCATCATTTCATGTCAAGGAGAAGTTGCTTCTCGCAATGTCATCCTTGAGAATAAATGGGTCGGGGCGCCCTACCTGAGCGTGAAACCATAGTGGACTTCAGGTGCTCTCTCTCTCTCCCTCTCTCTCTGAATTTAAATGATGTAATTTCAAATAGCCAATAGTCACCCTCATTGTTTAGCAACCTCCATTTTATCCATATTTTTGGGACAGGCGGCCCTGTGGTGATGTGACGCCATTTTAACATTCTCTCTCTCTCTCTCTCTCTCTCTCTCTCTCTCTCTCTCTCTCTCATATAATGATAATATTCCAACAAATGAATACTCTCTCTCTTTGTCCGTGCCGTCACTTTTTAAACGGTGCAGTAATAGTGAAAGGGAGCCGTTCACATTGTTCTCTGTTATGGGGTCGATGAAGTAATAACAGAGCCCTAATGAATGCAGGTGGATGGATGTGTGTCACCCGGACACAAGCAAGTTCTGTAGTTTTGTTCATTTTTCTAAATTGTTTGACGGGGGGAGGGGGTCGTCGTCCTCCTCCTAAACATCTACAAAGAACTGAGAGATCCTCTCTTCTTTGTCCTCGTGATATCAATGCATTGTCTTGCTTTCTTTGTCTTCGCAAAATCTGGTTTTCACTCATTGTCTCCTTCGCCATTGAATGACTCCCTCTCTGGTTGGAGGCTTCAACCTCGCACAGGTGAGAGAGAGATTGCCGCGTATGTACTTCATAATGAGTATTGTTAGATTCCCCTTCTCTCTCTCTCTCTCTCTCTCTCTCTCTCTCTCTCTCTCTCTCTCTTTCTGTATATACATTCCTAATAAAGGAGCCCATGAAAACGCCAAAATATAGAAAGAAATAATGGATGGAAACTAGAAATGACGAGATACAACACATCCCATTGTGGGAACTTCTTCACATACTAAATACGTGACACGTGGAACAAACTGCCACCAGAAGTTGTAAACAGCAACAGTGTGGAAGAGTTTAAAATAAAGCTAGACAAAATCATTAGGACTGTGAATGCACAGTAAAACCTGCTCCTACAGATAAGTGGGCACACGATGTCTCCTCGGATGGACCAACAAGTCTTTGAGACATCCTAATCCTTGGAACTCCTTGTAAAATATATTTCAGAGAATGGTGTCTGTCTCTTCATTGCCTACCTGAAGAGAGAGACACCAGTCTCTGAAATATAGTGCTTCCTTTCTATATTTTGGCGTTTTTATGGGCTCCTTTTATTAGATGGAATTCTGTTGTGACAGAGCGTTTTTACAAGTCATATATATATATATATATATATATATATATATATATATATATATATATATATATATATATATATATATATATATATTCACAAAACCACAGCCAAAACAGCTCAGCACTTAACCAACCTTTCAGCATCAAAGATAAAAACACTAAAAGTAAACAACGTCAAGAGGCACAAGGAATGACAGAATAATTAGGCTAAAAACAATGGGACAGCAGAGGAATGGTTGTTTAAAGTTGGAACAAGTAGTTTGATGTTCAGTTTTTCCAAAATCAACAGTTCGTTGGTTCCCTTGTTTGGCCAATAATTTTAAAATCTTCGTATTTGACTGTAGCTTTACATTTAATAGTATATATATACTGTGTATATATATATATATATATATATATATATATATATATATATATATATTTATAATTATACAGTATATATTCATTCTCTTGTGGCCACAAGTCCCGAATCGAGTGAGGAAAGGGATGGTAAGGGCGTGTTCTCTTAGAATCCAGACTCTTCTGTTGATACTTCAGTGACTTAGATAATCTAGTTGTTGGTCGACTGTCGCGGTTTGCTGCTGGCTTGGGAAAAGCGAGCGATAGAGAGAGAGAGAGAGAGAGAAACTTCATTTTCGAGTGATCCGTCAAGAACTAGATCATGATGTCATCATGTAATTAACATATGGAGGGTCTCCACGAAGTAGTCAGCTTTGATTAGAACTCTCTCTCTCTCTCTCTCTCTCTCATATGTTAGTTCCTTCGTGTACACCGCTGTGACCACGATTTCGAGCATAATTTCACTTTCGTTTGGAAATAATGCGCGTATATGTATGTTTGCACCTAATGCCTCAATATTCTTTGGTTATTATCCGTATAGTTTTCTAGGGAATTCTGGTCTTAGCAATCTAGTATTAGAAGCTATAATTTCCCCTTATTCCGACAACCTCCTCCGCGTTTCCGAAGGTTGTACTGGCCTTAAGAACGATTGATTATTTAAAGTCACCTTCCCATCGTATAAGTGCTACGTCTCAAGGTCGCAGCCAGGAATGTATTTTGGGGGTCGCCGCTTAATCAGGGCTGATCTGTTCACGAGACTTGAAAATGCGAAGATCTGAAGAGATACTGAAATTTGCTAATACTATAAATCAGTGGTTCTTAATCTTATTATGACCACGCCCCCTCTAAGACTTGGTCCTTTCTTTCACGCCTCCCCTTCCATCTATGAGTAAAATTCGCCCCGCCCCAAGTTTTAAAGGAAAATTGTAAAAAAAAAATGAGAAAGGGAAGGGGTTTCGAGGGCTAGGAAGGGAGGTCAATAATTACCAAAAATGGTCAACCCAACGAGCCTAACTAGAGTAGTAGTTAGGAAAGTATTATAAGGTGATACTTCTATAGTTTTTCATAAATTTCTGAATATTAGTTCATCACTCTTGTTAAGAGAATAACGGATATAATTAGATCATTTTTTTTTTCATTTTCCCTGGGGCTCGTGCCTCCCCTGGAAATTGCTGACCCCCCCCCCCCCCCCCCCGGGTTAAGAACCACTGCTATAAATGATATGACGTTAGTGGGGCAATATACTTTGTATAACAACTCGATTGGATAACAATATGTTTTTAGTGGTTTTCAGTTTTTCGTGGCTCCAAAGTCGTTCAGTATGCGAACAAAACAAAGGAAATTTCAGCAAGATAGACCATTTTAATGTTTAATTATTACGGATCATTACGGCCTACTTATTACCCTATTTTAAAAAGACTTTGTGAAATATTTCAATAGGAGGAAATGAAAAGTTATGTTAGTAATTAACCATTAAGTTATCATTTCTAGTCACTATAATATTAACGTCAGCAGTACCTCGTCTCCCACAGAGACAAGGACTACACATTTTATATTCCAGCCATACTTTCTCAGGATACAGTGGGAACTCGTGTGTCATACTCCACTAAACTTGCAGAAAGTGCAAACAGCATCAGTCCAATTCTAAAGTTCCTTTGGTGTTCAAGGTCACACGGGCGATTAGTTTAGAATTAAACGTTGTAAACTTCATGTTTTTTTTCGTAGATGGATGAAATGTATATTTTGAACGTAATGGACAATTTAACCAGAAAATGAAGGATGCGTTCAAAAATAGATTCTCCCTCATTTGAATTTTTGTTATAGGACGTATCAGACTGTGGTTATGATAAACACTTGTTGCAGTATACAAATTGCTATTCGATTCTTGATCAAAACCACTGCGGTAAACAGAACAAACTCGTGTGCATTTGAGTCCCAAAATCATACGCGTATGAGAGCGCGTACTGTAAAGCAGTACTTCAGTAACTGTTGCCATATACAGGTCCAAGTTTACAGAACCCATAAGGGGGTCGTGCTGCCAGTGCTCCTCACGTGGTGCACAGTATAGGTAACCTCTTTCAATCCTCTTACCGTACCTCCATGTATAGTCTATCTGCGAGGTTTTCCTCCTGTTACACCTTTCAAACCCCTTACTCTCAATTTCCCTTTCAGCGCTGGATGACCTCGTATATCCCAGTGCTTGGCCTTTGGACGAATTTCTATATTCTATTCCAGACTATATAAAGAACGAAAGGCACAGGTGTAGAGAAAACAGAAAATCTTTCACAGGAAGTTATTCCTTTCCTGCTGGTAGGCAAAAGATTGCCGAATGAATTGTAACTCAAAACTGTGAATCTTTTCACCGATACCTGACGAACTATTCTTCGGGATACCAAGCTAAGTTTATACGATAGCGATGTACCTCTAATTCACCGAAAACAAAAGCATTTAATTCGGGAAGAATAATACATTTAAAAATATTTTTATTCAGTTTTTTTTATTTATTTTGTCATTGATGTTA
This sequence comes from Macrobrachium nipponense, assembly GCF_015104395.2. Classification (NCBI taxonomy): domain Eukaryota; kingdom Metazoa; phylum Arthropoda; class Malacostraca; order Decapoda; family Palaemonidae; genus Macrobrachium; species Macrobrachium nipponense. The sequence continues at coordinate 68,217,733 of NC_061091.1, forward strand.
ATAGACGTGCCTATTCCTTGCACAGGTAACAAGAATACAGATTAAACTGTCGAGTTATAATGAGCAAACATTCATGTACAACTATGTATGTATGTATGTATATATATATATATATATATATATATATATATATGTGTGTGTGTGTGTGTGTGTGTGTGTGTGTGTGTGTGTGTGTGGTGTAATTACACGCATCTAGACAGCAACAAGGGACAATCATTAGTCTGCCAAAAAGCGTGACTGATAGCTAGCTAATTACCGCGGTAAGATACCTGTCTATGTATAATTGTTCCTCCTGCTATTAAGGTCACTGTGATCAACTAATTTTATTTTATTTATTTCCCTTTTATTATAGTGACTGATTCGACTCCTGTATCTACGCTTAACTGGTGCTATTTGAAAACAGTGCATTGTAGTGAGAGACGGGAATATATTATGTGTCGTAATTTTGTTCAGTTATGATAATTTTAAGCGATTTTAAATGTAACGATGCATTAAACCGTCATGGAGAATATATATATATATATATATATATATATATATATATATATATATATATATTAGTCTGTATAGATATATACGTATATTGTATATGTGTGTCTACATATATAGTATATATACTATATATATATAATATATATATCATATAGTATATAATATATATATATATATATATATATATCTATATATATAATATATTAATATTATTTATATCTTACCATAATAATAACAATAAATTAATATAATATATATATTATAATATTATAATTATATATATATATATGTATTTATATATATATATATTATATATATATATATAATATAGATATATATATATATATTTATAAATATTATTATATATAGAAATGGAGAGAGAGAAGAAAGAGAGAGGAGAGCGAGAGAGAGAGAGAGACGAGAGAGAAGAGGAGAGGGAGAGAGAGAGAGAGAGAGACAGGTAACTGTTATTACATTCGAGTATTTGTTATTTTAGAAGCTGTATCAATATCTAGCTTACTAAACTTTTTTTTAATAATACAAATATTTTTATATAGTTATATATACATACTGTATATAAATTTCACCAAATTTTGAATTTTTTTTTTTTTTTTTTGTTATTAAACTCTGTCGATTCTTAGCGTCTAATAGTATTGTGGTAAGCTCCATGTATAATTCTATTTTGCAAGCACATCTATTTTCAACACACTGTTATAAGTCGTATTCTTCTTCACACTCTGTTGTGAGTCGTATTCTTCTTCACACTGTTATGAGTCTTATTTTCTTCACACTGTTGTGAGTCGTATTCAAGAGGAATTAACTGGAGACTTGTAGGTGTACAATGGGATACGTGTTTTCCCGCTCTCATGTCTAGAATTGCTGTTCGGTAGATGCGTTCTTTAATTTCAGAAGATATGTGTTTTGCAGTTACAGACACACACACACACACACACACACACACACACACACACACATATATATATATATATATATATATATATATATATATACATATATATATATATATATATATAATATATATCATAAATATATATTTACAGAGAGAGAGAGAGAGAGAGAGAGAGAGAGAGAGAGAGAGAGAGAGAGAGAGAGAGAGAGAGAGAGAGAACCGTTACTACGCCATCTACAGTGATCTAGTTACAGAACAGGGCCTAGTAGCACTTCCTTTACTTTTCCGTTCTGTATGGCAGTTGCATTCACTTTCTCTTCCCTTCCCCCATTATGCAGTCTATCTCCCGAGCCTTTTTACCCTTCCTGGAGCGGCACATCACTATTGCGTAACGGGCTAAGAGCGGAGGTATATTAAGTAACACACGCGCACACACACACAGAGGGGCGCTTCTGTGCCGTGTTTTACGATAACTTTTACGTCGAGTCATGCTACGTAACGCTGGCCTTCAGGCTACGAATTGCTTACTGGTTTGTGTGCACTCATTATGAAGTATTACTCGTTAAGATTCGTACGAAAATTACATAAATTCGGTTTCTATGATTGGCTGTTGACAGGAAAGGTGGAACATACATCCCGCTTATGTGGACTCTCTCGAGAGACTGAGAGTTTCCAGCCCTGTGATTAGCTTATCAACAGCCAATCAGGAGCTTCGTAAGGGACTGGCCTAGACGTCAAATGCACGGTTGATGTGAGTCTACTATAGTCCCATATGCTCTTAAGTCCTTGAGCTCATTTGAGCTTTATCTTCGACTTATTTTCTTTTATCGGGTCTGGGCTAGATATGGACGCCAGGTGGACCGTCTTCTCTGGCTCTGAAATGAGAGAGAACGATATCCCAGCTGTAGCTGTTTTAATGTGCTGTCAAACAAAGGTAAATATATTCCACATATCAGTATGTATCAGTGACTGACAGTTTATCCACTTGAAGCCACAAGTTCCCGTTACATTTGCTCAACTGCCAGTTTAATAGAAAACGATAATTGAAAGTGAAAAAAAGTTGCGATTTCCATGAGAATGGGATGTTCTCAAACACTCATACGTCATCGCGATGTCGTAATTCACGCATTCCTCATTCTAGGCATGTCACGTATGTCAGATAGATTAAAAAAAAGGGGGGGGGGAGGGGGCTACAGGAGACGACGCAGTCGCATTTCTTCATCGCGAGAAGCAATTGACAAAGGAAAAGATAACAGTGTGGTGAGATAAAGTCAAGTTCGGCCTAGCTGCTGAGGCCGAGGGACTATAGGTCTACAATACACCGAACTGCTCAAGGCTCACGGTAACTATTACCCGTGGCAATTAGCCTTCTGCTAATTGTATTTTCAACTAATACAAGATGCTGCTTAAGTAGTTTCACCTTAGATGTCGAGGTTGATGATATGGAGAGCCTCGTGTCTTTACCTAGCCGATGCCAAATCGACATTTGTAAAAAGAGGAGAGAAGGAAAACGGTAGTGGGAACATCAACAGTTGTCCCTTTACTTACTTTATCCGTAAGTGCCACACCATTTGTTCAAACAAAGAACCACCTATATATTGCCACGGAACTCTTTCCGGTCAACACAATTATAAAGCGAAATGGAACGGCTGCATAACTGTCCGACAACAACAGCAGAAGGTGGGGCACCACAGTACTGCTTGTCGCCGAAGTCCAGCGCTCTGTCGCAAAACCGGAAGAAGATGATGAAAACGAAAACGGAGGGAAAAGTTGTAAACAAAACGTTTGTAAAGTTTTCCAAAATGGAATGACCTTTGGGCGTTGTCAGGATTTCAGTCGGGGTTCCAAAATATGAATTCACGTTTGTTTTGAAATGTATTTTTATCAAGTCATTGCTAATTTATGTTACTGGTTCGTGATTACAAAACATGTAGTACTGCAGCTACTTAACTGCGGGATTTAGACTAAAATGTATCGGCAGGTTCCTAATTGTATCATGCCCATAACTTGAACGCATGTGAACATTTAGGGAGGTGACAAACGACAAACCCCCTTCCCCCTGTCCCACTATGGCTTAGCCCAATCACAGTACTTCTACAAAGGAGCTGATCGTAACCGGAAGAAAAATAGAAAACGGGGGAAATTTTAAGCAAAGCGTGAGCTCGAATCCGACAAACAGCGGTTCGTGGAAAGTCCTGCATCCTCTACAGAGGTGCAAATGATGTCGTACAGTTCAAACAACTCTTCATATGTGCGCTCGTCATCTGCGCTGTGAAATAGTGGGTTAGAGGCTTATCATGTAATTGGGGAAGTTACCGCGTAATTTACGTTACTTTGCGAGAAGGCTGGGGACAAAAATTAGGGACGGCTTTTTTCGTATTTTCCGTGTGTGATACTACATAGTCACGGGCGTGAGCTAAGCATCAGCGGAAGTGGAGATAAGATCGTTTTGTTATTTATATACATAAAAACGGAGCAAACTATTTTACTTTACCTTGCAATAAATGAATTGAGATGTTCATTCGCCTACGTAGGGGAAGGTTACAAGACTAAATGTTATGCAATAACTTTATTGACAATTAACGGCTGAAATTCAAACGAAATTATAATAGATATCTGAATCTTACACATATTTTGGTGTGTTTGTGTTTGTTTGTGCGTGTACGACTGCGTTTCTGCTTAGTCCATTTGTCAGAATACCTGCTTCATTAGGAAAAGGGTTGGGCAGGATTCGAATCCCAGGCGAGGCACAGCCCTTTAGGCACATTCCGTTAATCCTACAGGCCAATCCTACAAAGCCTCTGATCTAAATGTGAATTACATATGTGGTAGAAAAACGACGTGGGGCTAGCACCCTCACCTTAAATGCCTTTTGAAAATAGGAAAACTAGTCCCCCTGAGCCACCCCATCTAATGTACGCATAGCCAAAGTGGGTGCTGTGTTGGTTGGTTCAGTGCTTAGCTCATCTTTGCTAGGTCTGTGGGTCGCTCCTGGTCTGCCACCCATCAGTCCACCCAGCAGTAATTAAGTACTAAAGTCTTTGTACTTATTTATAGCTGGTGTCAGAGAAACGGATGTAAGGCTTGCAACTTCATCCCTAAAGGTATTGATGAGAAATAGAAAGCTGTATACCTATACGCCTTTTGGAACCGTTACCTCCCAAGGGGATATTGCCGTAGGCCTATAGTGAAGAACACACTCATGTTTATATATATATATATATATATATATATATAACTATATATATATGTGTGTGTGTGTGTGTGTGTGTGTGTGTGTGTGTATTCTGTACAATGTCAGTTTAAAAGCAGTCGCCCCTTTATTGCTTTTGTATTTCGCATCTTCCATCCGGAGAGGTCAACAACACCAGTACGCGATGAATACCACAGAGATGATATATGCGGTAGTTAGATATTTAGCTTCGTGGGCGGTGGGCGTCCTGGCGGATGGGCGTGTGGGTGCTGATGGTGGAGGGAGGTGGGGCGGATGGTTTGTTGTGGAATGGGTGTTAGCTTGGTGTGGCTAGTGGGAGGAAGTGGCAGAGGGCGAAACACTTTGGGAAGTGTTATTGTCAACCTGGCATGACTTTTGCAGCCATTTACCAGCGGTGCTTCCGTTGCAGACTTGCAGCCACGCCTCGGCGCGCAATTAACCTTGGCCTAAGGCTGAACACCCCTGAGGTGTCGAGGAACTGGGGCCTTTGAACTTCTAGGATGCTGAGGAATCGCAAGCAGTGGACCCTTGACGCTGAAATGGACGCTGGAGATGAACCTTCGAGGGACTGGAGGTTATGAAGCCAGATGCCAGAAATGAGACGCAAGGAACTCGGAAGTGTGAATCCTTGATGTCTTAATTATAAACCGACGAGGAATTGAAGGGTCGGAGGCTATAGATCCATGAAGTGTTAATGATCTGACGAATAATTATGAACCCTTCAGCACACGAGGTTTTGGGTGTTAACTTTCAAACTGAATTTTCTTCAAACTGTCATTATTTTCACCAGAATTGAAAATACCAACAGCAAACCTTCAGAGTGCTCTCCGTCAAGCAAGAAACGTCACAGAAACTGCCTTCATGTTAGTAAAAGCAGCTAATAGCACAATGATCTGACGTACAAGTGATGTCCTGCATGAGAAATAATAACATGTGATCAGAAGATAATTATCAAAATCACGAAGGCCATCTTCCTTTCCTCTGACAGTCCTTTGACCCATCCGGCACGCTGCGAATGCGCGGTAATGGAGTGTCAGCCCGAAGAGAGGCGACGCCTACAACCGAGTCGTAAAGAAGGTCTTGCGCGTAAACTTTCATTTCTAATTATTGCCTCTAACAGACAACACTCCAATAACGTTTTAATTGTTACCGAAGAGAAAGCAAGGCAGCCTCCGTGAAGTGGAAACACCTGTTTTTTAGGACTTTTCATAACCTGTGTCACGTCAGGGTTGACTTCGTTCCAGGAGTAAAGAGAAAGTCACAGGGAATTGAGTGGATAGAGTCAATTAAGGATCAAGAGTTCGTGTAATGGATTTCTACGCCTCCATCGGTCTTGAAAATTGGATTCATAAACTCTGTATGTAGTGTTCATTGGCAGATCTAGAAATCTTTCGTCGTAGTGGGGGCCACTTAGGATTATCATATATATATATATATATATATATATATATATATATATATATATATATATATATATATATATATATATATGTATGTATGTATGTATGCAAGCACACATATGTATACAGTGGTGGTTACTGTTATTGTCTTTGTTGTTGAAATAATCATTGACTAAGCAAATTTTTGCTACTAATAATGACTTACTGACAGCCAATCCACTACTGTGCATACATACATATTAACCTCAAATAGAATGAAAACTACAGAGGCTAGAGGGCTGCAGTTTGGTATGTTTGATGATTGGAGGGTGGATGATCAACGTACCAATTTGCAGCCCTCTAGCCTCGGTAGTTTCCAAGATCTGAGGGGAGACAGAAAAAGTGTGGACGGACAGACAAAGCCGTTAAAATAGTTTTCTTTTAGAGGAAACTAAAAACGTTAAAAAAAAAAAGATTCCGTTAATGGAAACGATGATGAGGCGATAAAACCCTCGAACGTTTCCGTTTACTTTCGTGATGTCTCTTTGCCATAACATTGATGAAGTGGAGCTTAGTCACTGTCGTGGAACGGGAACAAATCGGGTATTATTCAGCCTCGGTGAACGCCGGTCCTCAACCTCTTCCTCGGAGCCGGCAATCGTCAGCTCCTTGTCTTCTTCTTCTTCCTCCTCTTCTCCTTTTCATTCTCCCACAGCATCCATTGAGCAGAACAACGTCTGGAGCGCTCCCCAAAGCGTTTGGTTTGACTAGACTTCCGTTAGGGGTTAGTGCCGTCAGTGCACCCCATGCGGTGCTCTGTAGGCATTACTGAAGGTTCTTTCATCTTACTTTCCACCCTCTCCTAACGGTTGATTCTTAGTGCTTCAACTGCTTTGTGGTTTTCCTCCTGTTACTCTTTCAAACCTTTTACTGTCAATTTTCCGTTTCATAGCTGAATGGCCTCGTAGGTCCCAGAGTTTGGCATTTGGCCAAGATCCCTGCTGTTTAACCTCGCAAAGATTATGTTGAGCCCATCGTATTTTTCGTTATAGTTCCATCAAACTTTATTTTGCTAGTAATTGACAGCTAGTCAGTAAAGCGTATTGATGATGCTCAGGTTCTGGGACATAAAAAAGGGAATTGTTTTTTCACACATTGTTGTCGTGAAACTAATTGTTCGTGTTGAAATCATATTTGTATTTCATCACATGTATATATTCATGATCGTTGCAGGGCGCGCAGGTTCTTTTATGTTAAAGAAACAAATAGGTTATTTTATATTGAGGAAACAAATCATTCTTTGGATATTAATGTCTCCAGAATGCCTACGAACATTTGTTATCAGCATCAAGTTCGATAATGAGAGTCTAACAGTTCTCATTATTACGTAGTTTTACCTCTTCCAGTCTGGAAGATACAATTTAGAAACTGTGCATTTTCTTGTTTTCGTAATGGTTTATTTTTCCACCTCTTCATAGTCTCTTCATTGAAAAAAAATCAAGAGAACATTGAACCGTGGATCTAAGACGCTTTTTTTTTTTGTTTATTTGCATTTTCGTAATTTTTCATCGCCTCGTTTTCCACGGAGACTTTTCTGCAGATGAAAAGACTTCAACACCTTTGTTTACCAACATCTCAGTGGGTCGTTGATCTCTGCATCTGGACATTGAAGACGTTCTGTTTTCTTTTATATTCTTTTTTCTTCGTCTTATCATTGTCTGTTTGTCTTTACAAAGAGTATTACGGTCTTTTGTAAAGAAGTTTTATCTTATATAGATATATATATATATATATATATATATAATATATATATATATATATACTATATATATATATATATAATTCGTCAGCTGGGTGCAACGCTTTTCAATTGTTACACAGGTTTGATGATTCGCGTCTCTGTTGAATCTTGAATCTCATTCGTAATGAAAACAATTTACGCATTGTTTTTACAACGGGGAAATGGGCCTTGCAATGAGAATATCTTTATATATAAAGTATATTTCCTTTCTATACAATTAGGGAAGCGAGTGTATGGTAAACCTCTTTTGCGAATAGCTGCTTTTAGAACTAACAATTTATTCATATCTACATCAAGTGATTCTCAACCTTTTTAGTACCACGCCCCCTCTGAGTTGGCCTTCCCTGCACGCCCCCCCCCCCCCCACCCCCGCCACCCCTTTTGCATCTATGAGTAAAATTCCTTCCCAGATAAAAAAAATAAAAATAAAAAGGAATGTTTCCAGGGATACCAAGGGACGTAAATAATTGCAAAACATGCTAAGCCCAACGAATCTAACTAGAATATAGTAGACTATGGGGAAACTGACGTTATAAGGCGTTATACTTTTTGCATTTTTCCATAAACTACTGAATATTAAGAGGATTTTTAATTTTTTCCCTAGGGCTCGCGCTTGTCCTGGAAATTGCTGACGCACCCCCCCCCCCCCCCCACATTCCCCAGGTTGAGAACCACTGGACTCAACATGATTACTTAACTGTATCGATGCTCCCTTCCCCCAGAGAAACTCGGCCTGTCAAAAACTCGACAGCTTATGCAAATGAGGGCGGACTCATTCTAGTTCTATTAAAAAGATTGCGGTTCCAATGCTAAGGATCAAGGTCGAGCGTTTTGTCCAAATACCGACCAGTAGTATATGTCAGTCTTGAAAGATTTATAGCATCGTTTTTGTCAGGGTGTCGACGGCGCACTCTTGGATTTGCATAAAATGTTCGTGCTTGAAGATTTCGGCCTTAAGAACGGTGTGTCGTACGCTCAGGGTGGAAATGTCGTTTATTATTTTTTTTTCTCGTACACTGTACGATGATTTTGTATTATTACCCCTTTCTCTGTGTTTATATGTGTGCGTGTGTGTTTTTGTTTGTGTTTCTGTGCATTGGATAAATACCCGTCCAGCTGGACAATTTACCTCGACGAAAACCATTTCTCTCATTACAAACTCTCGGTTTATAATGGATAAACAGAATCAAACATGACAATTTTGTTCCTGTAACGTATAAAGAGGAACCTTTACTCTTCTCGGTAAATCATAGATTAAGAATATAATCTTATAATCTATCATTCGACAATATTAATAGCATTTAAAAAAAAAAAAAAAACCTTGAACGAAGTTTCTTTTACGTTTTCTTCGACCAGACAGAAGGCGCGAAGTATGCAAAGAAGAAGAAAGAGCAGCCACTAACCTCCGAGGAGATCCCTTATGACGTCACACCAACATGGCGCCGATGCTTCCAGGGGTACGATGGATTTCCATGACGTCCGTTTGCATCTCGCTCTTATTCAACCGGGTGAGTTGTTCACTTCAACTTTCGCTGTCAAAAGGGAGGATTTTAAGGGGTGAGGTTGCTAGCCCTACACCCCATTTTCTTGAAGTGCTTGTATACCCGATTTTTCTCGTAGTCGGGGAGTAAACCTAGAAACTACTTTGTTTTTGTTGTTATTGGAAGGGTAGAAAAGGTGTTGTTATTGGAAGGGTAGAAAAGGTGTTGTTATTGGAAGGGTAGAAAAGGTGTTGTTATTGGAAGGGTAGAAAAGGTGTGTGGGAGAGCCTAAAAATGTCTGAAAATGGTGTTTACTGATTAGAATTTTGCCGTATTAGCTTTGGAGGGGTGGTGTTTTTTTTGGGGGGTGGGGGGTGTGTCGAGGGCGGTATTGTCTCGCCCTAAAAGTCGTAATTGAATTAATTTATTTTTATTTATCATTTGCGCATAGAGTTTATGGGGGTTCAAAATATCGAGAATGAATATTACCCTAGTATTAGCCCCCCTCAAAAAAAAAAAAAAAAAAAAAAAAAAAAAAAAAAACGGCAAACACCCCAAATCGTGATTTTTTTTTTTTTTTTTTTTTTTTGCGATATACTCCTAAACTAGGTATTTCATCGAGAACATTATTATATAAATACGAAACTAGAGAATTATACATTTGAGAACCTGAGAAAGTTCCAAGTAGAGTAGCGGGGAACAAGAACTTGGTAATATATTTTGAAAGCTTTAGCGAAACCGATCACAGAATACACTGGAAAGGCAACTCAGTAATTACAAGAGCAAAATATGTCCTATCATTATGCAACGTGCTTCCAGTGCTGTAGTCGTTATGGTGTTGGTCTGCCACCTCAGTGGCCGCGAGTTCGATTCTCGGTCATTCCATTGAGGTGTTAAAGATGTGTATTTGTGGTGATAGAAGTTCACTCTCGACGTGGTTCGGAAGTCACGTAAAGCCGTTGGTCCCGTTGCTGAATAACCACTGGTTCCATGCAACGTAAAAACACCATACAAACAAACAAACAAACAAACAGTACTTCCAATTGTAATTTTAACATTAGTTCTGGTTTGTATAATGTGGACCCTTGTATAAGTAACACGTGTAAGAATGATCTTAAAGATGAAATCCCAGAGTTAATTACAAATTAGTTACATTACAGATACTTTCTTTGTTTATGTATCATTGATACATTTTTGTATGAATAAGTTTAATTTGCGAAAAAGGTTTTATTATTTACCAAAAGGAAATTTTGTGTGTGGTCAGTTACCGCCCTGTATAACCTCTTCATTGTCTTGTCTCTGCTTCTGAGCAGTTGGACTTAAATTTTTAGAAACCTCTTCGATTGCAGTACCCCTGTTTTGGGAAGGATACTAATTCTTCAGGTGTGTTAGATTCTAGGTATATACTTATTGTCCTGTGTAACCCCTATCCGTCATTTATACGACCTTTCTTTGTACACTGATCTTCATATAATTGTCAGTCTGCTAAGTAAAGGACACTGAGTCGAAAGGCCTTTGTTTCAGTTTCCTTCGTGGCTTTTGCCTTTCTTTGTATATGTAATTATATATATATTATATATATTATATAGATATATATATATATATATATATATATTATTCGAGCTACAAATGTAGTTTAATATCTAATTCGCTGAATCGATAACGTCACTGAAGTCCTGATTTCTCCTCTGTCCGCTGGGCGGTGGTTCGAACCCACGAGAGGACGAAATTATTATCAACTAAAAAAATTCCCCTTCGGTTTACATAATTGAAAATATATTATTTCGGAGGTAGGGCAAATTAGATATTAAAGGACATTTGTAGCTCGAATGATTTATATGAATCACGGTGAGGTGATAATGATTCTAAAAAAAAATAAAACATATATATAATATATATATATTATATATATATATATATAAGAGAATATATATATATTATATATTTTTCAGTTACGGATGTATGTAAACAACAAAAAAACACCCTTCCTTTATTGACGACATTTTCAAAAATCTGTCAAAACCGTCGCATACTTCATTTTGAAAATAGTTATTTCATTTAGATAGGTAGGATTTTCTCATGAACATATATTTAAAAAAAATAGCAAACTATCAACAAGGCAACACTCAATATGGGAGAGTATACAATTTTAACATTTTTTTTTAACAGGTGAGGATGACAAAATCATGGGAGTGCCCACATATATTATTATTATTATTATTATTATTATTATTATTATTATTATTATTATTATTATTATTATTATTACGGAGAACTTTCTATATCGCAGAGAAATATATTGAACCAACATTGAACGATATTAGAGTACTTGTGTTTTATGTGTGTATGTGAGTGTGTGTATGTGACTATATTGTTTGCATTTGTATCTGTATGTATATATATATATATAGTATGTATGTATTTATATACATACACGTATTCATGTGATTAAAACCATACTTATACATATATTATATATATTATAATATATATATATATATATATATATATATATATATATATATTTGTATATGTGACAAATTCACCGACACATACATACACATACACATACAAACTATATGCATGAATATTCCTACGCTTAGATTGAACATATACATATCCATACACACACACTTCAAGAGTATATGCATGAATATTTTAATCTATAAATTGCATTCCACGTGCATGCATACGTGCATGAATACATCCACACGCTTCAGGGACTACATGCTTGAATATTATTATACATAAATTGAAATCCTTTTACATACAAACATATAAACATACATTCATATTTATTTTCACAAATGAACTTCAAGAATTATATGCGCATTTTCATTCATAAATTGCATTCCAAAATTAAATTCCTTGTACATTCATACATGAATACATGCATACTTGAACTATGAACTCAAATTGAAGTGGAAAGAAGTGATGAAGTGTATACGACTCTTGACATAATTGGGCGCAGAGGAACCAGGCAATCGTCACTCAATCACGCCGTCCTTAAACACAAATTAAAATTGTACTGAAGTGATATTACGTTCAAACTGAAAAGCTGCAACATATGATAAATACAATAAATAGATTCAAATTGTAATCAAATTGGCTGTGATCTGCCAATCAAGCTTGAAGACTTTAAGATGCTTCACTACAATGAATGCGAAGAACTAAAAACAATGAGCCAGAAAGGTGCAAAATTAAAAAAATCAAAGCCACAGGGATATTACTTTATGATAAAGAAGCTACGGTAAAAGATAAAGAAGAATAAACTGAAGAGAGTCAAGGATGAATCGAAATGATTTCTTTGAGGCTGGACGAAGTAAGAGTTAAATTAAGATTAGTGAAATATCTTTTATGCATCAGGGAAAAAGTCCAATCCGCTAATGAGACTTATGGCTCGAAGGAAGAAATGGCAGGAAATCCAGCCGAGTCCTCCATATGACGTTGCAAATTGAGTGACGTCAAACAGTTGTTGAAGACTTTTGCCTCTCCGCCTGAAGCCAGGAAGCAGCTCCGAATCCTTCGTGTTAACGTATGTCACCAAGGAATACTGGTCCTGGAGAAGTTGCAAGTCTCCAGGGAATCCTAGAGAAGTCCAAAGTCTCCAGAGAATCCCGGAGAGGCTCCGATTCGGGAATCCCCACCTCGAATCAAGTGGCATGAAAGAAATCTAAGCTTAGAGAAGGGCGTCTGTATCGGTGTCATTTAGCAAGATGATTTTCCAGTGTGTTCAAAACGCATTCGGAGCTTTTTTCGCTGCATTGATGGTATTACTACGGATTGCATTTGCTGGCGGCATCAACTGGAGGACGTCTCTCGAGACCGAGTTCCGTTATTGTGATGCTGCTCATCAAACCCTTTTGGATTTCAGGAGGGAAAACAGAGTGCGCCGCATTCTGCATTCCTTCCTGAACTATACTGGACTTACTAATCTCATTGGATACGAAGAACCATCTTTGTCTGCCTGCAATGGACCCCTGCAAACCTTGTTGAGGAACACTCTTCCAGGTCTGCAGGGAGCAGCAGTAGACAAGAACGTTCTGCGTAAAGTTGAAAAAATGGTATTGTTACCCGAGATGTTCCTGTTTCTTACCGGCGTCCTTGTCACCCTGCTCTTCATCAGAGGCGCGATCGCTACTGCTGGAAGTATTACAGAAGCCCAGACAAGAATTGATATGGAGGAGAAGGAGGTTACACACATAGAAGAAGAGGACACGACTGAAGTAAAAGAAGACGCAATCAAGATGGATAAAGAAGAGGAGGAGAAGGAGGTTACTGATACGGAAGATGAAGAGAAGACTGAAGTAAAAGAAGACCTGAGAGAGATGGACAAAGAAGAGGAGGAGAAGGAGGAGGTGGCACAACAGCTAGAACAAGGATTTGAAAATGAACAGGGAGATGATATGGATGAGGTCCCCCTCGAGGAACGAAAAGAGGAAGAGGAAGACGTTGTCCTGAAGGAGCACAAGGGAATAAAATTAATTAATGGAGACTTGTACGAATTCCCTATAACCGAAAAGGAAAAACTCATTCTCCGCAAAACAGCAGCGGAGGTTCGGGAATTCACAAAGTTCTACAACGTCCGCCTTGACCTCCCAGAAGACGACACGAAGGAAATCGCCTATCTGAAGGGCGTTGAAAATCGGGTCGAGAAAGCTTTCCTGCACATTCAGGAAATCTTCGACGAGTACCAGAGGGAAGGCTACGACATCGACCCTGAAGAACTCGACGCGGAGGACCCCTCTCCCCCTCCTGAAGAGTTGGTTCAGGAGGCCAAAACTGCACCCAGTTTTGCTGCCATGCTCAAGAGGGGTCCCAAACAGGAGGAGAAGGTAAAAGAACAGACCTTCTTCATTGTCCAACGTAGAACTTTCCCCATCATGGAGGAAGAATTTCTACAAGAGGACGATGAAGAAGATGAGGATTACGAGATCGAATTGGAAACAGAGGTGGAGGAGGAGGAAGAAGACTGGGAGGAGCCTGAGGAAATAGTAAGGGAGACGATAATAGTCGGCGTCTCCCTTCGAAGGGCTCCCGAAGAGGAAGGCCGAGGAGTCATGACAAGACTTGGACCAAAGTCTTTGCTGCCCAAGGAAAGAAGCCTTCCTCTTGAAGAAAAAGAAGAGGACAATGCTCTCCTCCAGGAAGAGGCAAAAGAGGAAAATGTTTCTCTAGAGGAAAAGCAAGAGGAGCCTGTTGACAATCTAGGACAGGAAGAGGAACCAGATATTCAAGAGGACAAAAAGGAAGAACAAAATCTAATCCCCGACAAGGAAGAAGAAGCAATTCTTCTAGAAAACCAAGAGCAACCAGCTGGAAGTCGGGGAAAGGGCGAGGAGAGAGATCAATTAGAGGAAACAGAAGAGTCACAAGCGCTCGCCCTTACAGAAGTGGAAGAAGAAAACGCTCTTCTGGAGGAAAAGGAAGACAGAGGATCTGAAGGAATGGCAGCAGTGGTTCACGAAGCGCCAGAAAAAATGTCGTACGCCAACATGGCGAAGACTCCTCCTGAACAGAAACACGCTGCCCCTTCAGATCACCCCACAACAAAACCGACTGGCCCTGTCGAGACCTCTAAAGCGAGACAACCTGAACCAGTAAATAACTTGAAAGCGGCACATCCCCCAAAAATAGGACCTCTCAGGCACTGTGGAGGAAGAACCTACTCCTTCCTGGGAGAGAAAGACCTGGACATGGGACGTATCATCGGAAAAGGAGGAAAGTTCGCGAAGAGGGCCAAGCAGGACCACGGGGTCGTCATGAACGTCCACAACGATGGTTCCAGGATGGTCAAGCTCACAGGACTAAA
Source organism: Macrobrachium nipponense (assembly GCF_015104395.2). NCBI lineage: Eukaryota > Metazoa > Arthropoda > Malacostraca > Decapoda > Palaemonidae > Macrobrachium > Macrobrachium nipponense. The sequence continues at coordinate 68,232,822 of NC_061091.1, forward strand.
GAAGAATGTCGAGAAAGTCTACGACGAAATAAGATTCCGAGTGGATAAGACTTTCGACATCAAATCTCTCACTCAAGTATCGAAATGGCTGTATGAAGTGGGCAAAGAAGATTTTGTGATGACTGTTCATAGGCAGTTCAGGGAGGCCATAGTGGGACCACGAGAAGAGACCCTTCGAAAACTGGTCAAGGAACTGGAAGTGGCAATCTACCTCCCTGACCAAGACGATGAACGCGATTTCATCAGTATATTTGGCCCACTCGAACGAGCCCTGGATGCTGAGACAGTGATATCGGAAATGATCGAAGATATCCAGAACTGGCCTAAACAAGACGATCTCAGACTCTTCGGTTTCGATTATTACGAGTTCGACTTACCGCTCGAAGGCAGACATCTCGCCCTCAAAGGACAAGCGGCTCAGGAAATCAGACGACTCTTCAAAGTGAGTCTGATTCTTCCAAAAGATGATGACCACAGGGAAGTTGGTCTAGGAGGAGACCTCGAACAAGTTATGAAGGCATATGAGCATCTGAAGGCCCTCCTGAAACAGGTCAGCGCAAGAGGTTGTGAGATCACAACCGAAGGATTAACCACAGCCGGAGCAGACAAATACCGCTTCGATGTTGACGCCAATCACAAGGGCCTCTTGGTTGGCCCCAACGGCAAGAACCTGAGGACAATAGAGGACAACAACAACGTCAAGATTATAGTCCACAAGAAAACCGATGGCTTCGTCACCATTCAAGGTCTATTGAGCAATGTCGAAGCCGCTTGTGTAGACATAAGAGAAGCCATGAGACCCAGTATTCTCAGAGGAAAGGATAAAAAAGTCCAGCAAGGAGAAAGGTCTTCCCCACAGGAGGAAATCTTCCAAGGGTTGACCAAGATAGGAGATCGCCGGTACAGAATCGTCCTCGACAGGGAGGAACGAGCCATGGTCATCGGCAAAGGAGGACATAACATCAAGAGGCTCATCAGTGAGCACAGAGTCAACTTCCAAGGACCACCTCAAACGGACGAAACCTCTAACGATTGCACCGTCAGAGGGGACGAAGAGGACGTTGTTGCTTTCTTCAACGAGGTCCTGGAAATCGTCAAGGCCAAAGGACAGAAGAGGAAACACAAGGAAGGGCCCCAAAGGCAAGAAGCGCCTGGCAGGACTCGACGGGGGCCAACTTTGGGCGATTTCTTTTGAGGTCGCAGCAGAAAGAACTGGAATAGGAAAGGAGGATGGGATGAAGAGCAATGCACTGGACGCCTTGTAAGAAACAGGAATTAGTGCTAAGTTGTGTTTAGTTTTGTGATTGTGAAAACCTGAAAAATGTGGATAGTGATATCCCACCAAAAAAAATATAAAATTAGAAAATCACTAAAAAATATAAAATAGAAAAATAAAAAAAGAACTAGTCTTAAGCTTTGTAGTATTAAGTTTTGTATGGAAAATTATTTTGTGTTTAGTTTTATGACTGAATGATAGAAAATTGTGGATAGTGATATCCCAACAAAAATATTAAAAATAAAATAAAATCACTAAAAAATTAAAAATTCACAATAAAAAATGTATTGTGTAAAATTGTGTGCAAGTGTCAATTTGTGTGTGATTGTCTCAAAGACGAAGATCCCAAGAAAAGGATCTTCAAAATATTAAGCCTCAGTTGGCGTTTGATGTCGAGTTCCCCAAGTCTTGGGAATAACTTCCATCGAAGGGGAATTGTGACTGGAAAGGGCCTCCCCCCAGGCACTTGATGATCATAATTCCCCTGAAGTGTTAGTTCTTCTCCAGACAGAAGGAATTCGTACTCATACAGTATCAGTGGCTTAATATGTGACACGAAAAGAACTGTTGTCTTGTGTATGTGACAGAAAGTTCACATACACACAAATATTAAGCTACGAATATCGCTCAATATCGAGTTCCAGAAACCTTGGGAATGATTCCACCCAAGGGGAATTCAATTTGGCAAGTGTCTCCCCCCAGGCACTTGAGTGTCTCCCCCCAGGCACTTAAGAGCCTCCCCCCACCAAGGCACTTAACTCCAATTCCCCTTCAGTGTTGGTCCTTTCCAAGGTATAGGGCATTCGTTATTGGGCAAAATTTGTGGCTAAGTGTGCAACATACAAATAAAAGTCGCTTGTGGATGTGACAAAACATTCACACACACACATACACACACGCACACACAAACATTAGGCCACAAATATCGCTTCATCTCGAGTTCCCTCTACACCTGGGGAATAACTTCCACCCAGGGGGAGTTATGATCCACAAGTGCTTCCCCCCAAGCACTTGATCATAATTCCCCTTGGGTGCTAGTTCTTCCCCAGGGGTAGAGGGGACTCGAGATGAAGCGACGTTTGTGGCTTAATGTTTGTGTGTAAACACAAAAGTCACACGTGTGTCTGACATAAAATTCACACGCACATACATGCACAAACACACAAATTCACATATATACATATGTGTGTGTGACATTAAATTCACACACACATGCACAAAGACGCATATATACAAGTTAGTGTGTGCGTGATTACTATGTCGCACGCACATGCACACACATGTGTGTGTATGTACGTCTGTGTGTGTGACATAGTATTCATGCACACAGCAATATGTATATATATGCTTATGTGAATGACACATAGGCACATACACACATATGCATTTATGTATAAGTGTGTCATACATGAAAGCATATATTTACATGTTGCTGTGTGCGTATGTGTGTGTCACACACATACTATATCACACACACGCGTGTGTGTGTGAGCGCAACATAGTATTCATGCACACAGCGACATGTATATATATGCTTGTGTGTGTAACACATATGCAAATACATACACACACACACACACACACACACACACACATATATATATATATATATATATATATATGTGTGTGTGTGTGTGTGTGTGTGTGTGTTTGTGTATGTGTAAGCGCAGATTGCGGGAGTTATACACTAAGCAAGCATAATGTACATGTTGTTGTGTGTGTGAATACTATGTTACACACACATACAAACACAAATATGTGTTCAATCATAAGCATATGTATATATACATGTGTTGTGTGATATAGTACTCACGCACACAGGATTATATATATATATATATATATATATATATATATATATATATATATATATATATATATATATATATATATATATAACCTTCAGGGGATGTCCATGATACGAGCTCTAATAATGACAATTTATTCAAAGAAACGTTTCGCACATTAAATTCTCTGTGCATCATCAGTCGAAAGAACATAAAGACACATTTATAAGTAAAATACAAATAAAACTGCAAAAAACAGGAATTCACATATACTAAAAAATAGTCTTAAAACTATATAAAAGAACAAAGTAAAAAATTAAAAAACAGGTTAAAAGAGACTGCTTAAGACACCAACCGTTCATTCTCTCCTCACAATGAAACAGTTGGTGTCTTAAGCAGTCTCTTTTAACCTGTTTTTTTACTTTTTTACCTTGTTCTTTTATATAATTTTAAGACTATTTTTTAGTATATGTGAATTCCTGTTTTTTGCAGTTTTATTGTATTTTTACTTATTAAATGTGTCTTTATGTTCTTTCAGACTGATGATGCACAGAGAATTTAATGTGCGAACGTTTCTTTGAATAAATTGTCATTATTACATCTCGTATATGGAACATCCCCTGAAGGTTTTATATCGGGTTATTTGCCTGACCTGCTATATAATATATATATAATAGATAGTATATATATATATGTATATATAATATATATATATATATAT